>NC_133537.1:20418260-20719456 GCF_048544455.1 Silene latifolia | reverse complement strand
CTAAGAGACTGGTGTGTCTCTTATAAATTAGGTAGAACTTCTCTTATTTTCCAATGTGGGGCTTGGGTTGGCCACCCTAACAATCCTCCCCTCCAACGATATTATATGTCCATCTTGCACCGCCGTTATCACCCAAGGTGACCCGCCGTCTGATCACCACATTATTAGGAAGACTTTCGACACAAGGCAATCCACTACCTTGAGCCTTGGGCTCCACTACACACTGGACCCAGCCGAACCATCGACTCTGATACCAGTTGTTGGGACTGCCACCTCCACAACACGGCCACATTAGTATAATATTGTCCGCTTTGGGTTAAGTCTTTCCCAAAAGGCCTAATACTCATAGCGTGGTGGATCTCTTATAAACAAGGTAATACTCCTATTCTTTTCCAATGTGGGACTTGGGTTGGCCACCTCAACAGAAATGGCATAAAATCATGGACCCAAAATCAAACCTGTTGAAACGAAATTTGTTCGTACTCGTCTACTTATGTTAACTTTATTCTTCAACATATTTACGGTTAATGTTCATAAACTCTGACTTTCTAAAACAAATGGGAAGATTAAAAAAATTGAGGAAGTATGTATTATTACTATATGATAACGATAAATTAAGCATATTGAATAATGTTGTGAAATAAAGAGATGAGAGAATTGTAGAGAGAAGCAAAGAGAGACAAAACTATATTCTTATTCCATTAGGAAGAGTATATATATACAACACAAAAGGTAGAGTTTCCATAAAGATAATATATTCTATAATCCTATAATATGGACATCCATATAATAATAATGTTTCATAACACTCCCCCTTGGATGTCCATTACTGAGAACATGCCTCGTTAAAAACCTTATTAGAAAAACCCCATGGGAAAAACGCTAGTGAAGGAAAAAAGTACACTAATCTTCAAACACGCATAAAAATAGCTGCCTCGTTAAAACCTTTCCAAGGAAAACCCGGTGGGATAAAACCATGGATAAGGAAAAAGAGTACAACGCATGTCTACTCCCCTTGATGACTACATAACTTGATGTATCTTGAAATGATCCATGCTCTGACATTGCTTCTTGATGATCGTTGAAGTAATACCCATTGTGGTTGATAAACTTGAATCTTCACTCAATAGTAATTCTTGACAACTTCAATGTCATATTCTTTCGAAGCTAACAATCTGGATATAATCATTTCATAATAACTATTGGATCTTCATTTTAAATAATACCTCCATAATTACGATAAAATTTCTCCTCAATATATGACATAATATTATATGTCGAAAATAATTGTCATCTCAACAATAATGACGTTAATGACTATAGTGTAATAATGCGTTTATAGTGCTACCTCGTTAAAAACATTGTTAGGAAAAATTCGTTGGGATAAAAAAACCTAGTCGAAGGGAAAAAGAGTGTAGCCATCATTCCTTAATTCTTGTCGTAAGGAGAATCAATCTGATAATTATGAATAAATCATTCAATACCTTTGATTGATTTTCTTTGCTAAACCACATATGTATGGATTGACATTCTCATTGTAGACTTTTACTACATTATTTTCCAATCGTTATGGTACTTCTGGTATAACGCCCCGAAAAACAGACAGGTAGCTCAAAATAGCCCTTTTTATAAACAAAAGACAGCAGCGGAAATATCGGGCGTCACCGCCGTATTCCCCCTTCGGATAATACAAGGCTTTTACAATAAAATAAATAAATAAACTATTAAAGCTAATTATATTAATAACTCTATTTACTAATTAAAGCTAATTATTTTACTAGCAGAAAAACTAATAACTCTATTTCCTAATTATACATCTTATTCTTCTTATCTTCTATACGAATTTCCTCGCAATTGGCCTCCCCCCGATACTGTACCTGAAAAAGAGTGAACTTAACGGAATCAACCAACCACAGGCTGAGTATGACTGCAGTTGCCTCCACCAGCCTTATGTCATTATTCAGTAACAGTTCTCATTATATATCACAATTTAATAATGTCAGAGTACCTAGCTTACCAGAGACCAATATGGTATCCAAACAATATATCATTTTTCTAACAAGAAGATATATATTCACATCACACTAATGCCGGTATACCATTGCTGAAGAGAATAGACATTACTTTTTCACATAAACCAACGCCCCTGGAGCCAGCGCTCATTTACTTTATATGGAGCCAACGCTCCTTTACTTTATATGGAGCCAACGTTCCGGGTGCCAACGCTGCCCCTTTAATTCATATGGAGCCAACGCTCCTACTCTGTACACAGTTTCGATTTTCTAAATAATGTCATCTCAAATTAATAATCGTATCCCGAATGCTACAATTGGCCAATTATGCAATATGATAACAACAACCTTATCACAGTCATATATTCATAAGACGGTAACTAATATAACATGTGAGCAGTATAACAATCATAAGATGAAATTAACAATAAAACTATTATAACCAATTATTTCTAATCTCTTATTTCAAGGTAAAACAATTACTTATATCGACGAAGGGTCCTGAAATTATACCATATCATGCATGAAGGATGATATTAAGAAAGTAGTGCTTAAGAAGTATCCAACCACTTATTGAATTGTTGTTATATGCTCCGCTTCTCCCTCGTCTGAATTCCATTTTTATTTCTTCTGGTTTTTAATTAAACCTCACATCTAAGTATTATGTCTCTTTTTCCTCTTTGTGTATATAGACGAGGTGTGTGGGAAATTAGCTTGGTGTGAGTCATTTAGGTAGAACTCCCCCACGTGGAGCTTGTATAGAACTTATTTTTCTTTTTTTTCATAGTTATCTAACATAGTGTGGGTTAGTAAAAACGAAGGTCGTAACGAGTCCTGACTCATATACTCTTAGTCGTTTTCTAAAGTAAGGCCTTTTTCGTTTATAAAGAAAACTTATATGAATCGAATATATAAAGTCTTGGATAGTCCTATTATTAAATAAAATTTATTTGGGTTATTACATCTGAACCATAAACTAATTTCACATGTTTAACAAGAAGCTCATTTAAATCATTATTCTCATATACTCAAATTTCAGGTTGAGATAATAACAATAATTTCCTTCAAGTAAACTCTACAGGAGTTTGAATATTCCATTTTGAAAATAATCACGATAACCTTTTAATTGTGTCGTAGAGGTTTATAAGCATGAGTTCCCAAAACTCAATTGATCAAGCATCGCCATATGATGATCATTTAAGAGGCTCCTATAGGGAGTTATCCTCGTTGGAATATATCAGAGTATATTTCTCCGTTTCAACATTTATCCATTTAAAACAATATTATAAAACATGTTCATGCATATGATATAAAACTAATTCTAATTAACAGTTATATAACAATAATTTATATAAAATAAAACTAATTAATATGCAAATGATGAACTAAATCTCTAAATGCACATGATGATGACTCGATAATGCAACTGTACAGTTTCCTTTTCCAATATTCATAACTTAAATTGACTTTAAATCAATTACTGGACTTCTAGTCCATGAGCTCATTTATAATCGTAGATTATATGTCGACAACCAAAATGGACTTAAATTTAAGATCCCCATTTCCTAGTCCATTAAACTCCGCGCGCAAATGCATACTGGTTCCTTAAACATATCGATATAATTTCAATATCTCGCGATATTGTCAGTACTGAATCAGTGATATCCGAATGTATATGGTACTATTCCTTTTCTATATAGGTCATCTATTATTATTCAGATATCTATGTTACTTCAGGAACATCCAAATTTCTTTACTACTCTAGAGGAGTACCAACTGTCCATGCTTGCCATTTGCTTATTACTTGAAATAAGTGAACCAATATGACTTTCACACTACATTTTATGTGTGATTTCCAATTTGACAAGAATCTAATTTTTCATTACACATATTTTCTATGACTAATTTATAGCTCGCTATGCCACATATAGGGCTAATCTGTCTATAATTAAATCATAGATTTAATGTACTCCCTCCAAGTTTTATCAATCTTCCCCTTTCAATAAAATACTCCTCACATATATTAAAGAAAGGGGAAAATACATATCACTTGGAGGGAGTAATATATTGCATTTTGATAAGGTGATCAAACTGGTATTATAATACATCTTCATAACCAAATGAATACCATCATTTCTAATTCAACGAACCTCTACTCGATGTATTTCATATTGAAAACAAACTGCTGAACTTCAAGTTCAGTTGGGGATATAACATAGTTGCTTGTTTTTACCAGCTTTTCCTTATCATTCTTCCCCTAAGGTGGTAAAAACTATAACCACCTTAGACCTTAATTGCTCATATCACTAATAAGAATTTAAATGGGCATTTTTGTACAATAACAAAATATTTCGGGGAGTAACATATAATACAGTTGGATTTTAAGTTTGCTGAATCACAATGTAACACCCCCATACTCCAAGTGCCTTACCAGGACCACTCAGGTATAAGGACGTTACCATCTCGGTTACCCGAGGCAATGATAATCAAATAAACAATAATGAAACGATATTTAAATAGTAATACTTTAGCGAAAGGTTACAATCCAAAAACCAAACCAAATACTAATACATGTTCTCAAAACAGCTGTCTACTGAACTAACTGAAATGTCTATGAAACTACTAGGCTACAACGGAAGACTTCTATCATCTGATCGTGGCAATCCCAGCTATCCCAGTACTCATGTCATACCTGCTCAATATCTGCTCACCATCCCCGAATGGATCACCGCAGGTTTTAAAAACATTAACCGGGGTCAGTACTATTTACACGAGTGATATAATCAACAATACAGTAACCAACACAACTCAAACAATCATACACGATCAAGCACTCCACTCCATCTCCGTCACCGATCGTCCACTGGACCAGCCACGCGTTGGGGGACCGCAGCCGTTCCCACCTAAGCCCCGCTCATCATACCGAGCGATAACCTCCCGTCCCATTAATGTGCACATCCTTCCGTGGCGGGTTCCACGAAGGGCGAAACTAGGGCGTGAAGCCACTCCCGCAAGTGACTCCACTCAGCCGAGAACGCATCTCGAGAACCATAGACAAACAATCACAATCACAATCACAACATCGTCTGAATCAACCAATTATACTAATTACAAAGACAACACCACACCACATGTAAGTAATACCGAGTAGGGAAACCCTACCCGGAAAGCACAATAGTCGACGATCTCACAAAATTTGAAGTCAAAAAGCTTCCTCTACGAATCCTCCTCCTAATTATACAAGCACATAATTACTACTATGCACATAACACAACAAAATCCCCAATTCCCAATATTAGGGTTTAACTAACTTTGACGAAATATAATAAAAACGATATAAAGGTCTTACCCTCGACGCAAGGATTACAACGGTGTAAAGACAAGTGAAATCCGACCTTCCAAGCTCCGGGATTTGTTAACAATGCGATTAAGGTGATGAACGTAGTTTGCTTTCTCTTCTCACAGTGATTTAGGTTTTAGAAAAGTGATTAGAATGAATGACGAAAAGATTATATACCTTAATCGCATAATTAACAAAACCCGAGAAAACAACTCCAGAACCGGCTACTCGATCGAGTAGCCCGTGTACTCGATCGAGTACCCCCCTACTCGATCGAGTATCGTAGTTACTCGATCGAGTACCCAACAGGTCAGAAACTATTTTATTTCGCAAAACTCCCTTACTCGACAGAGTAAGGCCTACTCGATAGAGTACCCCAAGACTCATAAATACGGAGTATTACAGTCTTCCCTCCTTAAAAAGAACTTCGTCCCCGAAGTTCAAACCAACATAAAACAAAGACTCATACTACAACACTCCCGACTCAACAATCGAAACAAACTCAACACAAAAACTTGTTACTAACTCAAACTCAACCCGACTCAACGACAACAACTATACCGACACAACATAAAAAGGGTATAAAAACTCTTAAAACTCTTTGCGATCATCTCCTACCCCCCTAAAAGAAACAAGGTTACGTCCTCGTAACCAAACATACCTGATCAAAAAGGAAAGGGTAGCGCTCTCTCATGATCTCCTCTGCCTCCCATGTAGCTTCCTCTGTCTCGTGGTTAGACCAAAGGATCTTATGCAACACTGTCTCACCACTCCTAGTCTTCCTAACCTTCCGGTCAAGGATCTGCTTAGGTACCTCAAGATATGATAAAGACTCACCTAGTTCTATGCTCTCTGCCTCTAACACATGTGATGGGTCACTCACATACTTCCGCAGCTGCGATACATGAAACACATTATGCACTCTCTCTAAAGCAGCAGGTAAAGCCAGATGGTAAGCAACCTCCCCAACTCGCTCTAAGATCTCATAAGGGCCGATGAACTTTTGACTCAGCTTGCCCTTCTTCCCAAATCTCATAACACCACGCATAGGAGACACTTTCAGAAGAACCTTATCCCCAACCTGAAACTCTATATCCCGGCGATGTAGATCTGCATAACTCTTTTGTCGATCCTGAGCTGCTCTCATCCGTTCCCTGATCATCTTAATCTGTTCGACCATCTCATGTACCATCTCTGGTCCTAAAACCACTGCCTCAGCACTGTCGTCCCAACAAATCGGACTCCTGCATCTCCTCCCGTACAAAGCCTCAAACGGTGCCATGCCAATGCTAGTGTGATAGCTGTTGTATTAAGAAAACTCTATCAAATCCAACCTCTGTTCCCAGCTACCACCAAAGTCCATCACACAAGCTCGTAACATATCCTCAAGAGTTTTGATTGTTCTCTCAGTCTGACCGTCTGTCGCAGGATGAAAAGCTGTACTCATCTTCAAAGTTGTACCCAAGGATTCCTGCAACTCTTTCCAGAACCGTGATATAAACCTCGCATCTCTGTCAGACACTATGTCCTTAGGGACTCCATGTAACTTAAGCACATTCTTTCGATAAGCCATAGCCAATTGTGCTTTAGTCCATGTATCTTTCATTGGAACAAAGTGAGCTGACTTGGTCAGTCGATCCACTATCACCCATATCATGTTATTACCCCGTTGACTCTTTGGTAAACCCACGATAAAATCCATGGAAATGGATTCCCACTTCCACTCAGGTACCTCCAAAGACTGAATCTTACCTTGTGGTCGTCGTTGTTCCCCTTTTACTCTCTGGCATGTCAAACAACGGGCAACGAACTCAGCTGTTTCTTTCTTCATCCCAGGCCACCAAAACGTGTTTTTCAAGTCCTTGTATAGCTTGTCTCCGCCTGGATGTACTGAATATGGTGTGCAATGTGCCTCTGTCATGATTGTCTTTTTCAGCTCCTCATCATTAGGGACACACCACCTACCATCAAACCTCAAACTACCATCTGTGTGAATAGAAAATCGGGACACTGTCCTTTTCTCTACTCCAGCTCTCCACTCAACCATCTTAGGATCTAAAGCTTGTTTACCTCGAATATCATCATAAAGATCAGCCGCACCACAAATCTCCCACAAAGATCTCCTCTCTCGAATCATATGTATCCCAAACTTCCCCACCTCATCTCTCAACCTCATCAAAGATAGAGCTTTGTACACAGAGTGTACACTATTCCTACTCAAAGCATCTGCAACGACATTGGCTTTCCCTTCATGGTAGATAATATCCATGTCATAATCGCCAATCAGCTCCATCCACCTCCTCTGTCTCATGTTCAACTCCTTTTGAGTGAAGATGTACTTGAGACTCTTGTGATCAGAAAATACCTTAAAGGTCGCCCCATAAAGGTAATGTCTCCAAATCTTGAGAACAAACACCACCGCACCCAACTCTAGATCATGTGTAGGGTAGTTCTCCTCATACGGCTTCAATTGCCTAGAAGCATAGGCAATCACCTTACCGTTCTGCATGAACACACATCCCAACCCATTCTTTGAGGCATCTGTATAAACCTCAAAGTTCTCAATCCCTTCAGGCAATGCTAAGATAGGAGCCGTGGTCAAACGCTCCTTTAATGTTTGGAACGCCTTCTCACAACTCTCATCCCAACGAAAACTGTTCTCTTTCCTCATCAAAGCTGTCATAGGTCTAGCTATCTTGGAGAAATCTTTCACGAACCGTCTGTAGTATCCAGCTAAACCCAAGAAACTCCTAATCTCAGCGACATTCTTTGGTGCTTCCCACTTTGTCACCGCCTCAATCTTTGCCGGATCCACGACTACTCCTCCTTAGAGATCACATGCCCCAGAAAAAGCAACTTTCTCCAACCAGAACTCACACTTGGACAGTTTTAGCATACAACTCATGGTCCCTCAACGTCCGCAACACAATCCTCGGATGCTCCTCATGCTCTTCCTTAGTCTTAGAGTAGACTAAGATGTCATCGATGAACACCACCACGAACTTGTCCAAAAACCGTCCAAGATTCTGTTCATCAAATCCATAAACACGGCCGGTGCATTAGATAACCCAAACGGCATCACTACATACTCATAATGACCATACCTCGACGTGAAAGTCGTCTTTGGTATGTCCACCTCTCTAATCTTCACCGATGGTACCCCGACCTCAAATCAATCTTGGAAAAGACCGATGCACCACTCAACCGATCAAACAGGTCATCTATCCTTGGCAAAGGATACTTGTTCTTCACCGTCACTCGGTTCGGCTCTCTTGTAATCTATGCATAACCTCAAACTCCCATCCTTCTTCTTCACGAAACAGTAATCGGTGCTCCCCACGGCGATACACTAGGTCTAATGTATCCCTTCTCTATCGGATCATCTAACTGCTTCCCCGAGCTCCTCCATCTCTTTAGGAACCATCCGGTGCGGTGCCTTAGAGATTGGCCCGTCCCGGTTTCAACTCAACGGTAAAATCTATCTCTCTCTTGGTGGCAACCCTAATCTCGTCAGAAAAAACATCGACAAACTCTCCCACCACCGGTATCTCGTCAATGCCGGACTCTCTATCCGGTCATCTCTCACATGGCACAATATCAAAGGACATCCTTCCTCGGATAAGACTTCAACGTGATAGCTGCAATCAACTTAACTTTGGGTTTGACTAAAAACCCACGATAAGACACACTAACACCCTTAGGCCCTCTCAAAGACACTTTCTTTTGATGACAGTCTATCTTAACTTTATACTTTCCCAGCCAATCCATCCCGACTATCATCTCAAAACCGTTAAAAGGAAACTCTAGCAAGTCTACAGGTAGGTCGACTTGCCCAACTATCATAGACACATCCCTAAACAACCTCCCACAAGATACAGACTCTCCCGAAGGTATAAAAACTTTCTCACTCACAGACTCATATACTCTCAAACCCAACCTTTTAACATGACTCGATGATACAAACGACTGGGAAGCCCCCGAATCAAACAAAACAAAGGTATGAATACCGTTAACAAGAAAGGTACCAGTGATAACATGTGCATCCTCCTCACCGCTTTCTTGTCCATCATGAACAACTTTTTCCATCGGTCTTCCGTCCACCTCCCTGACAAGATCTTTGTGGCCGGCTTAGCACCCGACCCCTGATTGTTGTTGTTGTTTGTAGCTGGTTTCTGATAAGAATTACCGCCGTTGCGGTTACCTCCACTCTGATAGCTCTGGCTCCCCCGGTTAGACCATGACCCACTTGGTCTGTTGCTCGCATAACTCTGTGCGGGTCCCCGAGAATAACTTCCCGACCCGTCCCCCCGAAAAGCTCCAGGCACACTCGTGCACTCATGTCTCTTGTGGGCCGACACCGCCACGCCCAAAGCAAGTCATACCCCAACTATTCTTTGCTACCCCCACGGCCACGCCCGAAGGAAGCCCTAGCACTAAACCCTGACCCAGCAGAAAACCCCTTAGCTTGATTGTGGTTGCCTTTCTTATGACTAGATTGGCCACCACCCTCACTCTCAGCCTTTCTTTTCTCAACACCAGACCTCTCCTGAGCCATCTCCACTAACCTCTCAGCCCTCCCAGCTCTCTCATAAGCGTCCTTAACATCGCAAGGACTCCTACATGGAGCTTATCCATGATCCTAGTGGTCAACCCCCTCTCAAACCTCGGCGCATTCTCATCACTCAATCCCATGTCCTCGGCATACCTAGACTTCTCATTAAACTGCTTATAGTACTCAGCCACAGACATGTCAGATGTCATCTTGAACCCATCGAACTCCTCTCTCGACTTGCTTCTCACATGCTCCGCACAAACTCTTTTCTCATGGCTCTACGGAACTCATCCCAAGGTATAGCAGGTAAGCCTTGGTTAGCATACATCTCTCTGGCACTCACTTTCACCTTATCCCACCACTCACCACCGCCTCTCTCGGATAGAACGCAGCTTGCTCTACTCTCATCTCATCGGGACAATGAACCGGGTCCAAGATATTCTCCATTTCACGATGCCGCTTGTCAAGAAGGTTTGGTTCTCTGGTCCCTTTGTACTCCTTTGGGTTGAACCTAGCTATGTAAAGGCTGATCTTAGAGTGATCAACCTCCTTATCCTTATTCACTTTCTTTAAGGCCTCAGTAAGAGCATCCTGGTGCTCCAACATCTTAACAATATCATCTGTATTCATGGTCTCAGCTCTCGCATAGTAAGCGTTTCTCTTAGGCGGCATCTTGAAGCTATATATAAGAAAGGGTAGACATAAACACATGTACTAAACCTCAAAACACGAAAACAAAGCTACCCAGTGTGCTACTCGATCGAGTGTCCCAACCTACTCGATCGAGTAAGAGGCTACTCGATCGAGTGCTTCCCATACTCGATCGAGTACCTCGACTCCAGAACACAAACAGACCTTCTGACCTCTAACATACTCGACCGAGTAGCCAGGCTACTCGATCGAGTGACCCCCTACTCGATCGAGTACCCCTAGTTACTCGATCGAGTACCCTAAAACTCGATTCTGGTCGTAAAAACTTCAAAAACCCACCCGATCAAGTCAGTCCCACTCGATCGAGTCATGCTAACTCGAATATGCTACCCGCATACTATGACATATTCTAACATGTAAAACAGCTTATAAACACGATATCATGTCCTAATTATGCATACCAAGCTACTCAACTGCTCATGCGATTAACAAACAATTATATCATGTTATTAATGCCACATAGTAATCACTCAACATGCTTCTCATTCCAATACAGTTCTATATATATATATATCTTTTCAATTTCATTCATATTCTCAACTTCTACTTCAAACATCCAACATTTACAACACACCTCATCACATCCACACACAAGCGAACAAACAACACATACGACTTAACATATATTTCCCCCCATGTGACCGGTTCAAAATTGTAGGGCGAGTTCGCGACTTTAGGACGTCTCCAAAGCCTTTGCATTAGCTCCTACAACCTTTACCCCGGGTTCATTTTAATTGACTCCCTATATTCATTGGGTTCATTGGTTACAGGTTTCAGGATCGTCGCTCTGATACCATTTTGTAACACCCCCATACTCCAAGTGCCTTACCAGGACCACTCAGGTATAAGGACGTTACCATCTCGGTTACCCGAGGCAATGATAATCAAATAAACAATAATGAAACGATATTTAAATAGTAATACTTTAGCGAAAGGTTACAATCCAAAAACCAAACCAAATACTAATACATGTTCTCAAAATGTATTGCTCTCTTCAACTAATCTGAAATGTCTATGAAACTACTAGGCTACAGCGAAGACTTCTATCATCGATCGTGGCAATCCCACTATCCCGATACTCATGTCATACCCTCAATATCTCGCTCACCATCCCCGAATGGATCACCGCAGTTTTAAAAACATTAACCGGGTCGATCTATTTACACGAGTGATATAATCAACAATACAGTAACCAACACAACTCAAACAATCATACACGATCAAGCACTCCACTCCATCTCCGTCACCGACTGTCCACTGGACGAGCTCTGCCAGTGGGGGAACGCAGCCGTTCCCACCTAAGCCCCGCTCATCATACCGAGCGATAACCCTGTCCCATTAATGTGCACATCCCCTTCCGTGGCGGGTTCCACGAAGGGCGAAACTAGGGCGTGAAGCCACTCCCGCAAGTGACTCCACTCAGCCGAGAACGCATCTCGAGAACCATAGACAAACAATCACAATCACAATCACAACATCGTCTGAATCAACCAATTATACTAATTACAGCACAACACCACACCACATGTAAGTAATCGAGTAGGGAAACCCTACCCGGAAAGCACAATAGTCGACGATCTCACAAATGAAGTCAAAAAGCTTCCTCTACGAATCCTCCTCCTAATTATACAGGCACATAATTACTACTATGCACATAACACAACAAAATCCCCAATTCCCAATATTAGGGTTTAACTAACTTTGACGAAATATAATAAAAACGGTATAAAGGTCTTACCCTCGACGCAAGGATTACAACAGTGTAAAGACAAGTGAAATCCGACCTTCCAAGCTCCGGGATTTGTTAACAATGCGATTAAGGTGATGAACGTAGTTTGCTTTCTCTTCTCACAGTGATTTAGGTTTTAGAAAAGTGATTAGAATGAATGACGAAAAGATTATATACCTTAATCGCATAATTAACAAAACCCGAGAAAACAACCCCCGTAAACCGGCTACTCGATCGAGTAGCCCAGGTACTCGATCGAGTACCCCCCCTACTCGATCGAGTATCGTAGTTACTCGATCGAGTACCCAACAGGTCAGAAACTATTTTATTTCGCAAAACTCCCTTACTCGACAGAGTAAGGCCTACTCGATAGAGTACCCCAAGACTCATAAATACGGAGTATTACACACAATGCCCAATTCGGAGACTAACGATTCCATATAATAATCAAACTGTGATCTCCAATATTAAATATACTCAATCTTCGTGTAATGTCTTGCCTTTAATAAGTTTACAGGAGAGAGTTTCAGCACTTATATTTTCCTTAGGATAAATTTCAGGTTTATCAAAACGGGTATAATTAGAACCCGGATGGCCTTAATTATTGTCACATCTTAACCATTTAATGTCAACTTTCTTAGTTTGCCCACATTCCATGGCAATCTTTCACAAGCAATGGCAGTGTCTCGATAAGACATTATCACACACCACATTTTTAATTGACTATAATTAACATGTTAATCTTCTTGTTAGCAATATTTATCTCATATAACCTCAAATTTTTTTCTATCCAGATAAATTTTGTGACATAGGACACTACAAATGTCCTGTATATGTAGGCAAGACTATGACTATATAGCTCTTTTGAGAGTGAGATTATCTCTCGAATATTCAATGATGATAATCTTGTATACTTCTGGTATACAACTTCTATTTATGATGGAACTTCAGGTGAACAAAAAAAAAATTTCAAAACCGCTCTTAAACAATTTAGCAAAAGAAATATGTACAACTATAATTCAAATTATAACAAATAGTAATGCATAACAAATTTTCGATTCACAATTAAATTAATTAATTGAACTTCTTATTACACATCATGTGCGATAATTACACTAATTTGATAAGCAACTTTGAGGTGGGCTAAGATTCCTGATTCATGATAACAATTAATTAACCATAAACTCTACATGAAAGAAAATATCCACTCTATACAATACAAGAAGCTAGCGGCACAAGAAGTTAGAAAAATCCCCAATCTACTAAATGAATAGGCAATCTCACAATTTTTCCATCCAAAAAGCATCATTTTAAATAAGGAAGCTAATTACAATTAATTACATTTACTAAATAAGTAAACTGATAATTATATTATATTTCATTAACTTATTATCTTTTCATTAAAATTAATCTTTTTATCAAATTATTTTCACAAGTCTAAACTATAATCTTTTAATTAAAATATAATTAAAATTTATATAAAACTATAAATTGCTAAATCTTTCATTGATGCTATTATTTGAGAATGACTTAACCCGTAGTACTTATAAAACATAACTGTAAATCGGTGTTATTATTTTTTAGACAAAAAAAAATTAAGAGAATTTAAAAATTGAAATCATTAGCTTTGTGTTATAAAAATATATTTTGTTTAAAATACATTTCAGCACATTACTCAATTCTTTTGATTAATTGTCAGTTACAACTTTTGATTTTTCAAATCAAGATACAGTGACGAAAAATATGAATTAATGAGATACCACTAATATAAAATTAAGTAATTTAGTAAAAAAATAAAAAAACTATATGTACCGCGCATTTATTGCACGGGGTCTAAACTAGTTAAGCATTACATATTTACATCATCATACTAAATTAATCACCTTGTTGATTAGAACATGGCAGACATAATAAACACATTATCTTATTTCTTATTCTTATATCTTATAATAAAAGAGGATACATATGCTACGTCACTCTCGGACTCCTTCTGCCCATACATGACATCATTAATTACATAGTTGCCCCATACCTTATTTCTAGAATAGCCACAATGAGATTAGATGAGAATTTACTCTGCATCACCGTCTACCTCCAACTTTATCCTACCTCCAACTTTATCTGTGTTTCATATATATCCCTATTTTCTACTTTATACTTATTCACAAACTTTGTTCGGTGCTTCCATCTCAAATTATTTCTGTCCTTTGAAAACCGTAAAACTACCACCATCCATTTCCCTTTAGTTTGTATGTGACTACAGTTATCAGTAAGCAGTTTCATTAGACTATTTGATCTTCATTTTCATAGGGAATCATCCTTTTCAGAGGTACACCTCTACTGCAAGTTTATTTCATTATTCGATTTTTTTGTTGAATTTTTTGTCGTTGTAATGAATTCCATTTTTTTTACTTTAATTTTGTTTCCGATTTTATGATGTTTCTTTGTCAAAATTGAGTACCAGGTGTTCGATTAAATGTCTCAAAGAATATTATATTATTGTTTGGCTGTTTCTATGTTCCGTATACATATTTTGTTTAATATAACCGAAACCCGGTTCTGAATTGCAGGCATAATCAGGTGCTAATTGCAGGTTACAGAAGGTATGATCTTTGATTAATTTATGTTGTGTTATTTTTGAATTATGGCTGTTAATATTTGTATTTTAGATATGGTTATGTACTTATGTTGATGGCTGATACTTTTACCTATTATATTCTTTGTGACGGACAATTTTAATCAAAAGTAAACAAATAATTTGTACGGGGAGAGTATTGAATATGGCCTTGATTATATAATAGGTTGGTGATCAGTTTCAGCATAGAAAGTTTAAAGTTTAAAATTTTATTTACTAATTAAGTCAGTCCAATGTTGACATTGTTAAATGGAGTAATGAAAACAAACTTGATCCGTTCTTATCCTTTTCAAATTTTTTCAGCTTGCATTTTGGTGTGTGTAATTCTTCCATTTTAAAATTACCAGTAGTGAGATCTAATTAAAGTATTAAAACCAGTAAATTGCATACACTTGTATTTTATGTACAAGTATTAAAGTTAACGAAAAACAAGGTATTTTTTGGTATTGAATCCCCAAATTTCCGTCGTTGGTTATATCTGAAAAAAGAAGGTTGGAGAAGGTAGAAAGGATAAATTGTTTTCTTTGGTACGCAAAATGGGCAAATCCCCGTTTTCCACTCCAAATGTAGGATTGCAAGCTGGTTGTCCAATGGTGCTACTACTTAGAACTTTCACTGTGAATAATTGATGTTTGCTTTATTTTGTGAGAGAAAATAAAACAAATGTAAATTATTGACTGAGACGGAGGGAGTGCTCAATACCATCTTGCAACACAAATATTCTTTAACAAATATAATATAAAAAAGGTAGTTAGCTTCGTACGTAAATGCTTATGGTTCGATGTTTGTACTTTGGAGCGATTAAAAGCACTATTCGTTCTAAGACCGTGTTATTTCGGACTTCAATTCATCTCATTTCAATTTAACTTTATTAGTATTCGTTAAAATTTACCGTAGCAAAAAAGAAACGCACGGTAGCAGTAGGTGCAAGTTTGAGCTTTTATGATTATGAGCGTACCTATGGAGTACTATGGTAGACGTGGAGTTGGATATCATTCCTTATATGGTACTTTATTCGTCTTTGTGCGAGCTAAATGGTGTGCCTTTAACTATTCTCGATTTGGAATTGTTACTTTGGTAATTGAGCGGTTTTTCTATTTTGTTGCCTACTTTCCAATTACTCCCATACTGGAACAGTTAACACCCTTACGCATGTCTGTTCACCGTTTACGATTCAGTAAAACTACCTTTCCTATTTAAGTGTGTTAGAAAGCAGTAAATTTTTTTGCCCTACTTATAAGCACGTGAAAGGAGAACAACTGACTCAGACACCCTAATATGGAAAAGTACAACAATTAGCTGGTACAGAGGGAGTCATTTATAGTCGAGGTTTTGTTCTAAAAAGGTAGTCTGACGGTTTTCAGTTGACTACCCGTAGGTCATAGAAAGAACGTTGAATATTTTAAAACAGCCACATAGTTTAACAGTTGTATAAGTGAGACTGATTGGATCGACGCCGTAAAATTAGTGAAATAATATGAAGGCGTTAAACAGTATTCAATTAAGCAAATGCTCCCTTTTTAATTAATCCCTTAAACATTGAGTATCAAACTAGTTGTTTGATTATCACCACAAATATGGAAAATGACACTTGGGCCTGGCTACTCTAACCTTTCTCTTTCTTACAAATTATACTGCAATGATTCTAATTTGTGATGTTCGGGTTGACTCTTAAGACGAATATATTAGTCTTATTCCTCTTAAGGTTAGAACAGGTCAAATACGTTTTCTCAATAAAATGTATAGGGAATAACAAAATATCTGTCTAAACTAAAGAAACTGAAAATTACTTAACTCAAGGCCCGTACCCTCATTGCTGTCTAACGTGCGCGCACAAACATAAGATCAGCACCAGGTTAACAACTACTACCGAAGCTGCAAAGCTGCGGTCATGGCTATCATATCTTGATTTTTTATCGTTTTTCGAGGAACGTTTGCTAAGAGTGACGGTCGGAGGATACAAATGTCGTAAGCTGATTCAGAAGACTCAAGACAACTGTTTTCTTAATTCTCTGTGAAAACAAACCTTATTTATATAGCACCGTATTCATGTCTTCTCCATCAATATGTTTATATGCATATGGCCAATCACAAGTCCAATATATACTTCTGAAGTAACAATAGAATGCCTTCTTCCCATATTCCACATCCTTATTTGCCGGAGGCTTAAAAAGAAGTAGCCAGGCTTGGAATTGACACCATCACTCTTAAAAAACAAAAAAAAAATGATACTCTTGTTGTAGAAATGTTCAACGATTCATATGTAGCTTTTACGCACTATCAGTTCGATGTGTCATATTTCATTTTACCTTTTGTGCGGCTTCTTTCATACATTTTTCGTATAACAACGTGAAATTTCGTGGTCTAGAACTTTAATTTAGGTAAAAGTTCTCCACTAATAAGATGTACGCTAGAAAATATGTTACGATCTTGTTCAATTGCAGTTACCTTTTATGTATACAAGTTAATTAGTATTGCTCAATAATCTGTCTGTATCTGTCAGTCTGGACGCAGTCATTTGCACATGAATGCATAGACTTTTTTGGATGTTATGTGTTTAAATCTTTGTAAAAGGAAAAATGTGCCCAACACGTGTTCGCCTACATCAATGCATGTATTTGTGTCCTTGCCTCTTCTACTGAATCTTTGCATGCAAGTAATATAGTTTCTATGTTACACCTGTTGCTATTAACATAATTTTTTTAATTTTTTTTGGCTTCTATGTGACTATTTCTTTGTAAAATGTGATAAATATGCTTTATTTAAAATAAAATAAACGTTCTTATATTGCGGTTCAAAAGTTGTCATTCGTTTACGTTTCTAAGTCACGTTTGCTGTTTGCAGTTAGTAGGATTTGAAAATAAATCTAAGTGAGCCTGTTGGGAATAAAGCAAAACTACCTTTACAAATCGCAACGCAAAATCCAAAGGTTAGTGCCTCTATATTAGGGATGGCAATTATGACCCAAACCAAACCGAACCCGAATCGAACCGAAGGAAAAAATTCGATCCAAACCCACTCTTTAAAAACCCATTCCCGATCCACTATTTAAAAACCCATATCCATATCCACTATTGGAAAACCCGAACCAAATCCAAACCTGATCCATTCATACCCGAACCCGATCCAAGTGGATATTATTGAAAATTTAGGCTTTATTGACCTTGAAATTTAAATTTCCGTATACAAGATTAAATTTTTTATGTATCAAATCAAGATTCGTATTGGGTTTTGGATTATGTAGTGGATCGGGTATGGATTTGGAGCGGGTATGGGTTTGAAAAAAGTATAATGGATCGGGTATGGATTTTAAAATTTTGGATATGGATCAGGTATGGATATGGATCTGTGATCCAATAAGTAAGTGGATCGGGTTTGAATCTTGCAAAACCCGATCCAACCCGACCCATTGCCATCCCTACTCTATATAATTACAATTCAAGTAATAATTTTTTTGTAGTTGTCGTTGTTGTGAACTTCAATTTTCCTATGTTAGCTTAAATTCTCTATTTTTGCCTACACGCTCGTAACTTTCACGGACAGAGGAATGACCTCTTCCATAGTACTGCTTTGTCTGATGCGTTATATTGGAACCTATATAAAAAAGTTAATCTAACACATAGAAGAATATTTATTCAACAAATTGTCCGGACAATTTTTTTGACGCTACATCGGTCGATATTAGTCATTAAAATAATATATTAAAATTTACCGCATGCGTATTCTGAATAATAAAAACAGCACTTATATTGTTTTACAACAAATTTTCAGTCTTGATTACTTAATAGCAAATATTTTTAAAACCTTTTAAGGTTGTCACTTTTTAATTTGTTTGTTTTTCATATTTTACTTGGTCCTTGTAAGATTTTAGTTGTTGTTTTTATTGAATAACTTCTTCTTTGTAAAACAGTTCTTTAGTATGAATATATTAAAGCACGTTGCATCGTGTTCTCGTGCAAGTCAGCAATCGAAGAAAAAAAACCCTGTTTCATCAAATATTAATCCAAAGGGTAAACATCATTTAACCATAATCATATACAACTTCTTTTTATTTTTGAATTTTTTTGTATTGTCGGCTTCGCAGCTGCGCATTATCTAAAATTCGTTACGTCTTTGAAGGTTTTCCAAATCCACCTTCTAAGCCATATGTTCTTCCCATACCGTCATTGTGTCGCTACTGCGGTGCAAAACTGCTCAAAAATGAATCGCAAAGCTTTTGTTGCTCTAATGGAGATATACGCCTTGCACAAAACGTTCCGCCAAATGATCTCCGTCTACTATTCTTGTCAAATGATTTTATATCCCAAAATTTCAGAAAGTACGTGATGTTGTACAACAGTTCTTTTGCTTTTACTTCATTCGGGGTAAAAAGGGATCGTGAACTTGCGCAAAGAAATCGCGGCATCTATACACGTTTAGAGTTCAGGGTCAGGCGTATCATTTCATCAATGACATTTTACCTACTGCCGGGCGTCTGCGCTATATCCAACTCTATTTCTTTGATACGGATTTAGAATTATGGCATAGACTACAAATTTCATCAGATATAGAGCATCGCGTGGTTCAGGATTTGATGCGCATTATGGAGTTCAATCCTTACACACGATTCTTTAGATCGTTGAGAGACATCGGTATAGATGACGAAAGCCGAATTATAATAAAATCGGATCCTTTGTAAGATCAAAGAACTCATAATGCCCCAACGACATCCCAGGTTGTTGCAATTTGGACTGACGATGAAAATTCATCAGCTCCTCCGCGACATGACGTCGTTGTACACGCAATTTCTGGAACAAGTCACAGAATACTGCACTATTACGGTTGCTACGATCCATTGCAATACCCTATTTTATTTCCTTTTGGCGAGACAGGATGGCATCGTCGTATCTATCGATTCAATTCCAATCGTCGACGTCGTCTTGATTGCCCTACTTTTCCGGTAAATGAAATTCTAATACAAACAGCGGCTTCAGGACGAAGAACAAGGTCCGCATCTTTATATTCTCTTTTTCACTATATATATCTTTTTTTCCTATCTCTTCTCCTCAATCCAATACCTCTCGCTTCCTTCTACCTACAGTGGCAAGTACTTCGGAGTCAGAGAAAAAAGTCTCCTGCAGAGAATATTACTGCTATCGACTTCAGATTCGTCCCGCTGATTCGTCGATATTGTTAAGAAGTGGTCGTCTGCTCCAACAATATAGAGTAGATATGTATATTAAAATTGAGACGACTCGACTCGATTACATAAGAAATAATCAAAATATAATTCGAGCCGACTTATATCAAGGAATTATAGATAGTCATGCCGCTGGGCAAAGATCTGGCGCGAACATTGGTCGTTGCTTCATATTGCCGGCCAGCTTCATTGGATGTGATCGTGATTTTAGACGTCGCTATCTTTCTTCTATGACTGTGGTGCAGCGATACGGAAAGCCAGATATATTTCTGACGATGACATGCAACCCCCGTTGGCCAGAAATTGAGCGCGACCTATCGCCTTTTGAGGAAGCTCAGAACAGACCGGACCTTATTTCGCGGGTCTTTCGAGCAAAATTGTTTGAGTTAAAGAAAGACATCTGCGTGCGTAAAGTATTTGGCAATGTAGCTGGATACGTTTATGTCGTTGAGTTTCAAAAAAGAGGTCTGCCACATGCCCATTTTCTAATCATTCTTGATTCTACGAGTAAAATAAGGACTCCGGACCAATATGACAACTTCGTCTGTGCTGAGTTGCCTAACAATTCGGAAAACCCTCATCTATACTCTTTAGTTGTTCGCCACATGATGCACGGGCCTTGCGGTAGAGCCAACTCTTCAAATCCGTGCATGAGGAATGAAAGATGTAAAAACCATTACCCTCGTGAGTTTGCATATACGACAACTAATGGCCGTGATTCATATCCTATATATCGTAGAAGAAATACCGGCGTTCATGTAACTGTTCGAGGATTAGAACTAAATAATCATTGGGTTGTTCCATACAATCCTTTTCTTTTAGCCAAATATGACTGTCACTTAAACGTAGAAATATGTTCTACCATTAAGGCAGTTAAATACATGTATAAGTACGTTTATAAGGGCCATGATAGAGTGTCGTTTGCTGTTACTGATCTTAGCAATCAGTACTCGTTTGATGAGATTACTGCTTACCAATCTACACGGTGGATTACTCCACCAGAAGCAACATGGCGGATTTATGGATTTCATTTGAACGAGATACATCCTAACGTTGTTCCATTACAAGTGCAGCTACCAAATATGCAAACTGTTAGTTTCCGGCCATGGGAAAACCTTGGTAACGTTTTAGATGACGACGCACGTAAGAGAACAATGTTAACAACTTTCTTCGAGCGAAATTTGAATGATAATTTTGCTAAGACATTGTTATACAGTGAATTTCCAGAACATTATGTATGGCATGATCGAAAAAGAGATAAAATCTGGACTCCACGTGAGAAAGGGTTTGACTTAGGTCGTTTGGTCTACGCAAATCCATCTGAAGGAGAGCGCTACTATTTATGTCTTCTTCTAGCAAACGTTCGAGGGCCTACATCCTTTGATGATCTCAAATCCATTAATGGCATATTGTGTAATTCATTTCAAGACTCCGCGTTCAGGCGAGGTTTGCTTGAAGCAGATGATTCTATTGAGTAGTGCTTAGAAGAAGCCTCACGGTATCAGATGCCAGGTGCGCTTCGTAGATTGTTTTCAACTTTGCTCATTTACTGTCATCCAAAAAACCCTAAATTGCTTTGGGATAAATTTTACACAGTTTTCTCAGAGGACTATGCATATGCATTTCCATCACAAAGCCGAAAAGTACTACAACTAACTCTTCGAAATATTTGTTATTTGGTCGAATCAATGGGCAAAAGCTTCAGTACTTTTGATTTTGGGGATTTAAAATTGGACGAAATAGATCTACAGAGATCCAACATGAAAGAAATTGAAGAACTTAATGTTCCAATAAGTTCTGAGGAATTAAATTCCGTGCACCTACTTAATACAGAACAGCGTTACGCTTATGACACAATTTACAGAAGGGTTATAAAAAATGAAAGAGGTTCTTTTTTCTTAGATGGACCTGGTGGTACAGGCAAAACTTTTTTGTATAAAACATTGCTTGCGAATCTCAGAGTCAAAGGTAATATTGCAATTGCGGTTGCAAGCTCTGGTATTGCTGCTGCCAATCTCCCTGGAGGCAGAACATGTAATTCTCGATTCAAGATCCTTCTTGATCTCGAAGGGAATGAAAGTTCGCAAATCTCAAAAAAGAGTTCTCTAGCAGAACTAATTCGTGCATGTAGGTTAATTATTTGGGATGAAGCACCAATGGCAAAACGCCAGGCAATCGAACACTTTGAAAATACCATGCGTGATGTTTGCTCAAACAACCTTCTTTTTGGTGGCAAAATTGTTGTATTTGGTGGAGACTTCCGACAAGTGTTACCTATTATACCGAAAAGTACATTGCGAGAGGCAATCAATTCAAGCTTTGTGATGTCTCCGATGTGGACAAAACTTGAAAAATTACATTTAACTGTAAATATGCGTGCTATGCGCGATCCAGCATTTGGTAATTTTGTTTTAGACATTGGTGATGGCTCGCATCCTTATGAAAATGGAGAGGATATCAAATTACCAAGATCAATCGTTATATCTGGAACAGAAGAACATGCACTAATAGAATGACTGATTGATGCAATATATCCAGACATACAACTAATAACTACAGATCCATCACTAACTACGACAAGAGCAATATTGACACCGAAAAATGATGATGCACAGACTATAAATGCTATGTTAGTTTCCAAACAAGAAGGTCAAGCATTTACCTACAGAAGCTTCGACGAAGCGGCGTGACATATAGCAACAACATGTCAAGATCCACTTGAATTTCTAAATACACTACAGCCAAGCGGTCTTCCACCGCATGAATTGATACTGAAAAAGAATAGTCCCATTCTTTTGTTGAGGAATTTAGATCCAACTTCAGGACTTTGCAACGACACGTGGCTTATATGCAAAGGCTTTGATCGGAATGTCATAGACGCAGAAATTGATGTCGGTCACCATAAGGGCGAAAGAGTTTTCATACCAAGAATTCCACTTCAACCATCTCCTACTGACAAATTTCCTTTTCAATTCAAAAGAAAACAGTTTCCCATAAAATTAAGTTTTGCAATGACTATTAACAAAGCACAAGGTCAAACACTTGGTAAAGTTGGCATATATCTACCACGTCCTGTATTTTCCCACGGCCAGCTATACGTTGCTCTTTCAAGAGCAACTCAAAGTTCAGATGTCACAGTAGCAGTTCTTCCGCATTGTGCTCTGAATGACAGTTGGAGACGTACAAGAAATATTGTATGCTATGAAGTACTACATATTGCTAGATAAAACCAAATGGATGTTTCTAAAATTTGTGTTATTATTTTATTTCCTAGATTTGTTAATGCAATAGTGTTTTTGTAAATAGTTTTTCGTGCTTATCGATTTTGTTTGTAACTTAATAGGGGTGTAATTTTTTTTTTTTGCATTTCGTATTTCTTTTTTGATTTTTTGATTACAAAAATAAACACAAAATTCAGTGTGTACAACGTCGTTGTCTCCAATTCTTTATCATTTTCATATTAAAATAATTCTCTTTCGTACGTCATCTTTAAATTTTAATCATGTACTAACGCACTACCTGTTAATAAAGGAAAATATACATTGTCGTTTCTCAGCTACCGAAAAATTTGTTCGGCAAATAATTACGCTTGTCTAAAATTTAGATATACTATTTTCTATGACTTCCTATATTTTATTTTTGTGCTACTGTATATATTTTTACGTCGATTTCAGTTTACACTTTCTCTGACATATATTCACAGCTTCAATGTCTTAACATAAATTACCTTATTTTGTAGATTGAAATGACTCCTCCAAGAATCCCTCTTGCCTCCGCAACTGATCGTACTCGGAACTTCGCCATAGTCGTACGATTGGAGTCTTTACTCGCTTCAAAAAAGGCAAGGCTTGGAGATAAAACTCTTCAAAATTTGCTCTTCAGTGACAGAGAGGTATAAACCAAAATATTATACAACATATACTTATTGCTTACAATTTTAGATGCTGAAGTTTTCTAAATTTTATTTTGCGCTTTTACTTATGCATCAGGGAACAGAAATGTCAGCAACTATCTATGAGGAAGATATTGCTTATTATAAAGACATTTTTCGTGAAGGTCACGAGTATGAAATTCCAAATCCAACCATAAAACGCATTCCCGAGCAATTCAGATATGAAAATAATATCTATCAAATGACATTGAAAGGTGGTCTGGATGTAGTTGATCTCGGTCCCACTGAAAATGAAAGGACATACTGGGTTCAGCAAATGCAATAACAAGTTGTCTAGATCGCAAAGAACGATTTGGTGATGAACGCTATATTTTATCATATTTACTATTCTATTGAAGCTTGCTAAATTTTGTTGCTCACAATTTTTTCTTTTTCCCATGTAGATATAGTTGGCGTAGCTCTTTCTATCGGATCCTTAAAAACAGTTACGACGAGAACATCTGGTGATACCCTACAAGCAAGAGACATAATTGTTGTTGACCAGAGGTAACAAACTTAGGAAATGCAATTTTTCAATGCCCATTATGTAAAAATTCCTTCTATTTCACTTTACCTCTATATACAGGATGCAGCCGGTCGTTGTAACCGCTTGGCGTTTGAATGCTTTAGAACCCACAGAAAAAATTGCACGCGTCATAGAATCTCTACCCATTGTACAGATCACTCGGGTTAGAGCAGCCAGATTTGGGGGTATGTTAATATATTTTATAGTAATCATCAAATTTATGAAGCATATGATAAAGCAATACAATACACAGGGGGTTGCTGTGGTACTACTCGTTTTTCAAGCATCATCTTTGATATTTCATATTTCCGCCGCAATGATTTACTTACGGACATGGTATGATAAAATTTAGTTTTCGGAAGTTTCAATTCATATTCAATCCAAGTTCAAGCTAATCTTACTACTGCCTAAATGCAGGGCAAATAACAATAAAGATAACCTCTGAGGTATTGTTGTTACTTATGAAGCAAATGCTGCAGGAACAAACTCAACAAATCGAGGCGAAAGCTCAACAAATCGCTGCACCTCAACTGAAAACATAGAGACTTTGCTCCCAATAAGTTCTCTTGCGGATCAACCGGTAAATCTTTACACAAATATAAGTACGGCTGACAATTGCCAACCAATATCCTTTACATAAGTTACATTTACTGATCTACTTGTTCACCAATTTATAGGAGAAAAAAATTATACTCATACAAGGAAAAATAAAGTCCATCACAAATCCAGGTGACTTTGCATACACTTCATGTAATGTGTGTAGAAAAGGAACAGCCGTCCCAGTTGGGGAATCCTTTCGTTGTACCCTTTCCGATAAACCTCATAAAGGCATTTCAAAGGCCACGTAAGTAAAAAACACTATATTTTTCGATAGACCTTATAATCTGCCTCTATATAGAATGTCTAACATTATAACTTTCCGTTTATGATAGTTGTGCTCTGAGAATTATTTTCAGCGACGACACAGGTGAAACACGTTTTACGCTCTTCGATTCACTGGCAGAGGTAGTTCTAAAAAAAAAGTACCGTTGAAGTTCTAGCTCTACCAACAGAGGTGGTTTCATACTGAAAACCTTTTCCTATTACTAATTTATAATTACCTATTACAATTTTATACTATAGTCTTTCACCACTATTATTTATTTATTTTAGGAACGGTTGTCCTTAATCGATGAAGCTCTTCTTAGAATAAAGGATCAGGAATTTGTTATAAAACTGTGGTCGTTCGACGTTGGTGGGCCAGTTAGACAAATACGCTTTCGCCCGCAGCATATTAAGGAAACACAAGTTTAGAGCAACGAAAGCATTTTCCGAATCGGTTACTTAGAAAGACGCAACTTAGTTACATATGTATCACTTTTTGTGATTTTAATAACTGCTTCTTGGTGCTTCATTTCAGTCAGACTGGTCCTCTAACATCGGAATGTTGTTCATCGTCGTTTGCGTGGTCGTTAACATTTACAAATTAAAAAATGAGCATTCATATATGTCCTCATGATACATTAATGATTCGAAGTGCCGGATTAGGTTATATCGCTACAGGTATGTACCTAATCTGACCAAATTTATGCTAATATTTTTTGGAAATACTCCTAAATGACACTACTTACAGGTACATTAATATAACAGAGTTCTCAGTCCATTCTATAATTGTGTAACCGTAAACGTTAGCGTTATAAAACACCAATAGCCGTTTAGTTCTTTCAGAATAGTATATGCCAAATCTACTATAATAGAAGAAAAATTTGTCTTAGAAGTGAACATGATAATTAGGTATTTGAGGTTAATACATGCTCCGTACATTTATAGTTGCATTCACAGCTACAATCAAAAAATAAAAGCAAATTCATAGTTAATCAAATACTCCCTCCGTACCACACCAAAGGTAACGTAGGGAAAATTGGGGTATTTAAGAAAATGTGGAAAAAGTAAGGGTAAAGAGGGAAAAAATAAGTGGGGTATGTAATTGTGGGTTTAATTGTGGGTTGGTAGGTGGGGTATGTAATGACATTTTGTGTAAATATTAAATGGGTATAAGGATAACTTGGTAATGTTGTGGGCCAAATAAGGAATGTTACCTTTGGTGTGGTACGTCCGTTTATAGTAAGTGTTACCTTTGGTCTGATACGGAGGGAGTACTTATTTTGGAAAAAAAATTCTATCACAAACAGACAAAATAACCTAGACATCATCATACAGATTTATTTGGAGTACATTTTCTTAATTATAGTCGTAAAGATAAATTTGAGATGGAAATGAAGCCTTATCTATTAGTAGACATCGATCTGTTACGAAAGTTATAGAAATACACATGTTATCCATATGGCGTTACACATATATATGCTCTATCTTGAAAATAGTGTTTTCGAACACGTTCGGTATACGTTTAGCTTGTTGTTGGAAAAAAGACTTCTTCATCTGTTAGCTCTTTTCTTAATTACTTAACCTTTTTCTTTTTTACTTAGAAAGACGGAACTTAGTTACATATGTATCAGTTTTTGTGATTTTAATAACTGCTTCTTGGTGCTTCATTTCAGTCAGACTGGTCCTCTAACATCGGAATGCTGTTCATCGTCGTTTGCGTGGTCGTTAACGTTTATGAATTAAAAAATGAGCATTCATATATGTCCTCATGATACATTAATGATTCGAAGTGCCGGATTAGGTTATATCGCTACAGGTATGTACCTAATCTGACCAAATTTATGCTAATATTTTTTGGAAATACTCCTAAATGACACTACTTACAGGTACATTAATATAATAACAGAGTTCTCATTCCATTCTATAATTGTGTAACCGTAAACGTTAGCGTTATAAAACACCAATAGCCGTTTAGTTCTTTCAGAATAGTATATGCCAAGTCTACTATAATAGAAGAAAAATTTGTCTTAGTAGTGAACATGATAATTAGGTATTTAAGGTTAATACATGCTCCGTACATTTATAGTTGCATTCACAGCTACAATAAAAAAATAAAAGCATATTCATAGTTATTCAAATACTTATTTTGGAAAAAAAATTCTATCACAAACAGACAAAATAACGTAGACATCATCATACAGATTTATTTGGAGTACATTTTCTTAATTATAGTCGTAAAGATAAATTTGAGATGGAAATGAAGCCTTATCTATTAGTAGACATCGGTCTGTTACGAAAGTTATAAAAATACACATGTTATCCATATGGCGTTACACATATATATGCTCTATCTTGAAAATAGTGTTTTCGAACACGTAATTTTACTAGAAATGTAGATACTTCCACATGTCATACAAATGCCAGAAAAAGAACATACCACATCATTTGAACATGCAGAAGAATTTGTCTATAAATGCATAACAGGGCCTCACAGATAGGTACCAATTACTTGTAGAAGATCATTTCACATTGGTAAACCTTCTT
The DNA here is from genome assembly GCF_048544455.1 of Silene latifolia. Lineage (NCBI taxonomy): Eukaryota > Viridiplantae > Streptophyta > Magnoliopsida > Caryophyllales > Caryophyllaceae > Silene > Silene latifolia. The sequence continues at coordinate 20,691,433 of NC_133537.1, read as the reverse complement.
CTCAAGTCCTTTTAAGTTAACTTTAAAAAACACTCCTTCTTTTAATATATTCATGCGTTTATGTTAAGGTTTGTTTTTTTTGTTTTTTTTGTAGACTGACTTTAAATATTTTACATGTTTCAGATTCGTCAGAAATCGAGCGATGTCCGATGGAGGTAAATCTGAAAATTATATTAAACGATTTACTTAAACAACTCTATCTACCTGTAGCTGAATTCGGCATCTACGCAGTAACGGAAGACGAGTTAAGAGCCTACGTTCAAATACGTGGACTTAGTTCGCGTTCGAAAAGTGTTAAATTTATAGGATCGCCTTCAGATCTTGTCGGGATGTCGCAACAGAGCTGTTCAAGCTATTAAATTTCTTAAGGACCTATATGGGTTTGACGTCGTCGATTATAACTACTATAGTCTAAAGATGCTAGAGCAAAACTATGAAACGCTAAAGCAAGAGTACTACATAGCTACCGGGCATGAAATCGCTTCCGAAATTGAGCTTCTGTCCATTTCGGATGACGACTGACTGCCTACCTTCTCCACGCCTGTTCAGAACTACTAATATAATCATGTAAATAATTCTAGGGATCCAATAAATGTATAATATATCCCGTGTGTGTTGTTTGTATATATAATGTTTATAAATAAAATAAAATAGCTTTGTGTATATGTTTCAGATTCAACATTACTATCCGTTCTCTAAGTTTACCTCGCACAATAATTACAAATATGCTAAAATTACCGCAGCAAGTCAGAAAAGTTGGATGCCGCGTGCGGAGCACGCGGCGTTCCAACTAGTGTGTGGTAAATGGTCATGTAACAATATCAAACTAATATACTACTCCGTACCATGTTTTTAATAGCTTTTATAAGCTCAATGCCATTATTTGCTAATATAAAGACTAATTCGGTGTAGCATAGTACATAACCTCAGTGGGATTAATTATGCACGAAAATAAACAACAAATTTCTACGTATTGCTATATACAGTATGAATTAATGAGTATTTGCCTAAACTTTTCGTGCTTTAATTAATTCATCCAAGTGGTTCACAATTTACAAATTATTAAAATTGGTATATGTTAGTCTCCTCATGAAAAGTTAATACCTTAGAATTGGATTGTCGTTACCGCCATCTTATAATCCTCTAGGTATAAAACCCAAGTTTTTTAGAGGAATATGATTGGTCCTCATAATTTTTAGTGGGCGGGGTCCACTTCAATCTCTCTTCTCTTCTTTTCATTTCCTCTTTTTTCATGACATAATCTTCTTGATTTCATTATTTTCGCGATATTTCTAATTTTAGTATAAAGTAGATATGAAAAATATGAAGTATCGACTTCAAAATAAATGCAAGCAAATATTAAAAAACTAGATATAAGTGACGGATCGTACTTACATGAACATATTTTTGTCTAGGCGATATAACTATCTAATATTACATTTATATTTATGTCGAGGTTCGAAACTATCTAAATTTTCAAATGGTAGATATATTATTATTGTTATCGTAAACCGTGCATTTTTTTTGCACGGGCTTAAAACTAGTACGTGTATGAGACCAAAGACAAGTAGAAAACACTTTCAAGTAATTGTGAGAAGTAACAATAACAGGCAGAAAAATTATAAAATCCATCACAATAAGCATATTATGCAATATGTTTATATATGTAATGGTTAAGCAAGCAATATAACAAATTATCATTAGTCATTAATTCCTCGTCATAGTCTTAACTCTCAACACTATGAACTTTAGGCCATAGTGTGCATATCAAAATTCAATTTGTATATAATTTTTCTCATATCGAACTTCTATAGCGTATATGAGTGTCACATGGATTACTTGGACCAATTATTCTGTCTAAGAATGAATTTGGCTCAATTAAGACAACATCATTAAACTTAATTAAGGCCACATCATTAGACTTATTATTATGTCATGTCCTTGATCTCTACTACAGGTAGAGTTTTTATGAGATTTCACATTCACTTCAAGGAATGTATCAAATTTCATTATATTATTCAATTTCAGGTGAATAAGAATCACTTCAGAAATAATTTCCCCTTTAATAAAAATCGCTTTATTCTCAATTGTCGGTTCATAAACTCATAGACGTGGACTACCTTTGGCCACTAGAATTTACATATGGATTTATGGCCACTTACACTTATACAATATGAATATATTGTACTGATGAGACGGTGTTAAATTATTACATATTTTTAAAACTTTGAACTTCAGGTCAAAGTCATAATATGGACATATCTCCTCATATTATAAAATATTTTTTTTTTCCTTTTTGGAACTCCAAATCCAAATTATATGATACATCCTTGCTTAAAACTTGGATCATTAGTTCACAATTGATCAAAAGTTTCAATTATAGGTCTCCGTCGATAAAATGTCTTGATTAAATCACTTACGTGTGTCAAATATAAAAGGACGTAAATTCAATGTCTGTAATTGCCATGATTAAGCAACTTGCTTTGGCAATTAATCAAAGATAACATGATTAACATAGGATTAGTGGTACACTGGTACGTAACGAGTAAAGTATATAGCAAATAAAACAAAACATGGACAAAACCTAGAGAATAGTTCTCCACCTAAATTGACATAGGACGTATTTGTCGATTTATAGTTGTAAAAAAAAAACGTACTTGAATCCGCCATAAATAATATAATAAAATCTGATATAAACCTCCTAATTATTAGATCTAATTGATTGTACGAGATAATAATAGGGATGGTTAGAGATCTTGTTGTGAAATAAAGAGATGGAAGAATTGTAGAGAGAAGGCAGAGAGAAGAAAAGAGAGACAAAACTATATTCTTATTCCATTAGGAAGAGTATATATATACAACACAAAAGGTAGAGTTTCCATAAAGATAATATATTATATAATCCTTGTAGATACCCGTATCCGTCGATATTGGAATTTATAGAGAACCCGACAAACACCCGATGATGATAGGACACATGTATTCTTTAGTTGTCATTGTCATTATTTGGAGCTCGTTTTACGATGTAGAATGGGCGTCGTCGATGAAATATTTTATCAATTTAAATGATATTTAAATTAATGTTTGTTTTATTAAAGTGAATTCATGTTATTATTTTAATTTGAATTTATTTTCTTAAGTTTATTTTATTGAAAATAAAATAGATATTTGATTTGAAAAATCATTCTTAAGTTACTTGATTTGAAAAATCAATTTAAATCAATTTGTAAATCGTATTTGAAGAACTCGTTTTTTACAATGGTTTTGTATGCGATTTTGAGCTCGTTTTCAACTCGATTTGAGCACGGTTTTCGAAGCAAACTCAAGCCAACTCTTGACCCATAACCCAGCCCATCACTCATACTCATAACCAGGCCCTAACCTTGCGCAAACCCGCGTCCGTACCTCCTTATTTTCGAGTCCCAAACAGCCCGCACAACCAACCCTTTCCCTTACCCGTGTTTAGCTTCGCCAAGCCCCAAACCCGCTCCAAACACCACTTAAACCCGTGCCCATTAATCCTAAACCATACCCTAGTATCCTACCCATATTACCCTAGCTTAACCACCAAGAAAAACCCCTCCAAAACCCTACACGAGCTCATGAAAGCTGCTGGACAGCAGCAGCGAAACAGGGAGCCCGACTGCTTGTTGCTCTCTTTTACCCTACTTTAACTCCCTATAAATACCTCCCCTCTGCCATACTTTCATTCCTCTATGTTCTCCATACATACTACCATCACTTACCAGCATTAATATCCACAAACAAACCCTAATTGCCTCTCAAAACTCTCGACAAAACCGAGACATCCGAACTGAGAAACGGTTTGTGTCTCTCTCGAAATACCATTCGTTCCCTCTTCAAATCTCCATTAAAATTCGAGTTTCTTGTTCCTAATTAACCATATAATATAAATCTACATCTTAGACAAAGATTAACGAGCCAAATTGACCTTGAGAGTACACGAATCCCCACGAAAAACATAGTGTCATACACTCTGTTTTCGCGGCTTTTCCTGTCTGTCCAGTTCTGTTTGTGCTTGTTTTTCGTGCCCAATAACTCAGAATGAGCATGGTTTGCTTTAAGATCTTTATTCTACTCTCTTTCTAGTTTTCAAAACATCTTTTAAATCTAATTTTCACTGTGAAACGAGTGAGAAATTGCAGTTTGAAAGTTGCTGTCCAGATTTACAAAAAACGTGTTTGTTGCTTTGTTCCTTCGTCGACGACGGCCTCTCGAGATAAAATCTACGATCGATTACGACCCAAGAAGGTGTCAACGATACATGTAGGTTGAGGGTGCATCAAATCCTCCTCTTCTCCCTTTTATTTCGTTCTTTTTATGTTTGTTTTTTCATTGTTCGTTTTACATTGTTTATCGTTTTGCGTCATTTGATATCATTAACTATGAAACTAGTTTAGTCTGAGTATGAATTAAAGTACCACCATAAACACCCGCGTTGACTTGAGTCGGGAAAGAAATCCGCCACATCGGTCGGTCGTATCCCCCTTCTCATTTACATATCCTCATGTTCAAGGTAGGGCATTAATAAAATGGATTCTAACTTCGTTCCTCGCTTTTGACCCCTCGCTTGTTTCGTTCAATTCGATCTTCCCTAGGACCCTTCGCATGTTAGTTCGACCTCTGATTGTTAACATATGACTCATTTAGACGGCATTAGATCGTTTTAATAACCTAATTAGACATGTTAGGTGGCATCGACATAGCCTTAAAAAATCGATTAACAATTCTATAACCTAATTGAATGCATCTTTCTTTTCACCTGATTTCTCGCTAGTATAAGAGTGCGTGATTAGCACCTTCTTATTAACACTCGACGAGTTAATTTAATTAGCGAACGTGACCTAATTTGACCCTTTAGGCCGTGTAGAACACTCGGTTTTAAGCGAAGCCTTCTGACCTCTTTTATCATCGATTTCTAATGTATATCCCATATCGCTTTGCAAATCTATCTAACCTAATGAACCTAACCTAGGAACTAGGGTGGCCGTGGCTTGGCCGTGGGTGTGGCCGTGTCTTTTGTCTTTCTTGCTTCTTCTTTATATCATTTGTTCATCGTTGTTTCGTATTTTGTAATTACCTTTTGTTTATCGAGTCGTTTCTTGTAATTCGTTTGTAATTAGTTTTCTATTTGGTCGAGTCAAATGATTTACAAAAACCTTAGTCTTATTTGGTTAGATAGTTGTACTCCAATTCATGTAGGAGCGTAGTAAATCGCATGTTGTTTAAAGCGACATGGCCCGATTTATGCTAATGCATGCTTTGGTGTGTGACCTAATGTCTAATTCAATAAGATTAAGCGAAAGCACGCATTACGAGGAGTGACCCAAGGGCGTGAGTTATGTAAACCGTGGGCCACCCCTTTGTGCATGTTTTCCTAGGCCGAATGGCCATGTGTCGTGTATGGTGTCGTATATAGCAATTGTATTTAGATCGAGTTGCACCTCTAATTTCTCGTTGTGTCGGCATGAAATGCCTGGGTTATAATAGGGTAGATCCCAACGACTCCCCCATTCCCCTTAAGCCTTGTTTGCTTTGTTTTGTATGTTGTTGGATCAATCAACCCACATGCTAAATTACAACTTTGACAAAGTTAGTTTAGTTGCATCTAAAACGACATAGAAATTGTTGTCACATGTTAGGGTTTTAAAACGATGTTTGCATATCATATATCGCAGTAGCTACGACCTTGTTTGAAATCCGATACTTGACTTAGTAGAGGCCGTTATTGACGGGCGGGGTTAGGTGTCCTTACGGGCTTCCTAACACGTACCCTCACCCCTTACTCAAGATCTATGGTTTGTGGATCCGTCTAAATACCATTGGATTATGAGAGTCATTCAAATCGAGTGATATAGGGTACAAGTCTTTATCTTTAATCACTCGTAGTCGATTGGCTTTATGCTTTTCGATGAAAGGTGTAAAGTTGACTTGAACGGTTCCAAGTTCCCATAAAACTTGGTGGCGACTCTAATTTGTCTTAATTCGATTCGAAAGAACCTCGAGTCGATTATGCCTAGTGTGATCCCGCGGGACGCAGCTTCCCACGGCGTTGTCCACGATTTGGCGACTCACTGGGAAAAAGAGGACTTGTTACACTTTGTTTCTAGGGTCTTTTCCTTCGAGGTGAAACTTGAAAAGAAAGTATTGGAAAGTAAAACATTACTCGTAGTGCTACGATTCATGCATAAACCCTTAAGGACTTTCCCGGGCCGTCCCAGCGCTTCTTTGTGACGCGTGGGGGGCGACGTCCCACTATGCCAGGTGCTTGCACATTGCTTGCTTCCGCTCCGCCTCGTCGTGGTTCTTGAGGGTGGGGATGCTCTTCTAGGTACTCTACCTAAAGGCCCTTGCTCTATTAGACCCAAAAGGACGGAGGGCATAGACCTTCTTGTAGAAGACTTGCCGAGACTTAGAAATGTCTAGGAACATTCATCCTTATAACATGAGAATGACAATATGCAAGGTGAATTTCCCGAGTCTTTTCAAATTTTCCATGTCAATTTCAAAACCGAACTTTTGAACAACTTACTTTCAAAATAGCATGGTTTTAAAAACGCGGAATGCTGCCCAAGTAGGACTAGATTTTTCGGCCCAAAATGAGCTTTTATAGCCGGCATGCTGCCCATTTTAAATCTCATTTTTCAAATCGATTTTTTCGTTTTTTTTTTCAAATTCAATCCAAAATGTTTCTCGAACCTTAACCGAGCATGAAATGCGTCGAGTCGTGTCCGGGTCTTGGCCGTGTTTGGCTAGGCGTGTTTCGTTCTAAGTATCTAGAACACGGCCCTGTTGGGTCACCCAAGCTCACCTCTTGGGATTCGAGTCATGTGGGTCGACCAATTGGTCCAGAATAGTACACAGAAACGTCCAAGCTAGGCCATTTTAGGGCGTTTCACTTAAACCTATGGGCTATGTTAGTCCAATCACGGGTTTAGTCACACCGAGTCCAGTTTAGAATCGAGCTATGACAGTTTGAGTCATGTCGTTTTGTCGAGTCTAAAATGAATCGAGGTCTAAATCCAACCGTGAGTCGAACCTTTTGGTTAGTCAGTCTTAAGTCGAGTTTTTGTTTGAGTCAAGTTGGTGTCGTGTCCTTAAGTGTGCAGGGGCTCTTACATTTGAATATTGACTCAGTTCGGAGTTTTCTTGTAGAAAGGACGCCAAAAACCCGACTTCAAGCAATGGAAGACGCTGTTAACAAACTCACTGAGGCCGTGAACCTCATGAGGGCCAGAATGGATGTGATCGAATCCAAGCTGGGTGAAGATTCCTCCACCCCACCTCGATCGATCCGGAGAAACGGTTCAAATTCATTGAAGACCGTCTCAAACTCTCCCGGGGATGAACATCCACTACGAAAATGCTAGGGCCTATGCCCCAGTTCAGGATAAGTTGCCCACAAACATGGTACTCACCGATATCCCAAAGTTTAAGGGCACAGAAGATCCGGTCCACCATGTTAAGGCCTATAAGGGGTACTTAGCACTGAAGGGAGTACCTGCTGACATGCTCTCTGAAATTTTCGCTCAATCTCTAGATGAACACCCGAAGGCGTGGTTCTATAATCTGGACCTCAAGAACTTCCCCACTTTCGAAGATATCACGGTGGAGTTTTGTAAGCACTATGCTGATAATGTCGAGATTCGGACCAATATAAGGACGTTAGAGGTTATGACCCAGAAAGATAAAGAAGGCTTTACTGAATTCCTTGCAAGATGGCGCGCTGAAAGCGTGAAGTTAGCCAAGAAGCCTGGCGAAGTTGAAATGGTAGATAAGTTCGTAAAGAATCTACGACCTATTTACCGCAATGCTCTGAAATACCAGAATTTTGGCTCTTTCAAAGAATTGATAAGAATCGGGATAAAGGTAGAAGATGATGTCATAAGGGCAGAGGCTGAAAAGCCGAAAGGGTACCAAGGGGCCTCATCGTCTAAGGCCAAGGCCCCAGCAATGACCCATATTGATGAAGCCATCAATCTCTTAGAAGGGCAATCGAAGAAACCGCAGCGCCAAGCTCCGAGGGCATTCACCGATATCGGATGCACTTATACATACGCTCTCCAAAGGCTCATAGCCCAAGGAAAGCTGAAGCCTATTGGTCCAACTCCGGACCCACCCGCTGAGCAACAAGGTAAATGGTATAAACCAAATGCCTATTGTGCCTTTCATCAAGGGAAAGGCCATGATACTGAAAGGTGTTATCGACTGAAACACGAAATTCAAGACATGATTGAGAACGGAACGCTCCCGATCCCAGCTGTTAAACCCAATAACATCACCAATCCATTTGGCGATCACTCTAACTTTTTTTCTGTTGAAGACAATGTCGATTATTCCCATCTTATCCGCCCATGTCACTTGAAAGGGGTGTTTATCGGGAAAATATTTGTGGATTGCTCTGAATTCTTGCCAAACCCAAAGAATGAAATTCAAGTCGGGAGTCTTGCTCTAGAATGTACTCCTCTTATTAACGAAGTTAATAAAAGACAATTCGATTCACCAACCTTCACCACTGGCGTAGATCCTCAGAGGACTACCTTAGGATGGAGGCAGACCATCATAGGGATCAAGGACCAGAGCCGAGCATCTAAGTTGACAGCTGAACAAGGGAAAGCTCATGACCAGATTTGAAAATTATAAGTCGGGATCTGTTTTCTTATCTTAGTCGAGTCGAGTCTAGGACTTTCTTTTCTTGAAGTTGAGTCATTTGTTCCACGATGACCTAGGATGTGTCCTAGGAATTGTTCCTTCGAGTCTGTTAAGCATTTGCCTTCCCAATAAAAAGTTGCAGTTTCGTTCCAAATATGTCTTGTCTCCAATCCTCAATCATTCTGAAAGCATGATAAAATGCACAACACACTCAAAGGCATCCCTGGGGTAGAAATATGTCCCGTTTCAAAATGGAAGGTACACTAGGATCCCGTGTTTGATTCCTTTACCTATTCCATGTCTGGCGGTAGAAAACCTCCATCAGAACCAGTGCTTATGACAAGCTTTTAGATGAATCTATGACGAACCCTAACTAGCTCCTTGTTTCCCCTATCGATGACGGAAGGCAAGCCTTTTCCCCATAAAATCATCCCATCTCGAAGAGAGAAGAGACCAACCCATTTTAACAAGGAATTGTTAGTTCTAACCCAATTTAGTTGGCGAAGCCCAGTTTTCAGTGTGAATTCAATGGTAACAAGCAGTATGGGTGGAAGATCATTTTCAGGAAGAAAAAGAAAAAAGAGACGAAAAAAAGAAAGAAGAAAAATAAAAGTGATGAAAGAAAAAGAAAAAAAAAAGATGTTGAAGTTATTGCAAAAGGTTTTTGGTTGAATGTCGAAGTTACGGAAGCCAGAAGTCAAGTCAAGTACCCATAGTTGAAGTTCAATGGGCGAAGCCCAAAAGCTTAAGTAGTAACCTCTTTACCCCTAAGTCCTTCCTGAGACAGTTACAAGGGGATAGTCGGGAATTTTGAGAATCATTCCGCTTGTGTTGTTATACCTAGCCTTTAGGGTCCAGACATGGAAATTTGAACCCACGTCATATTCCAACCCATTTGCACTTGGGTTTCATCAAACCCGAGACACCATTTCCAACCACATCAGAAGTCATAGCCCTTAGCCTTAGCACCACAAAACGAACCTTCAGAATGATGGTTTACCTTGCGAACCTATTTTTACCAAGCTCCACATCCCAAAGAATCACAAACTTTTTGTACCAACCCTAGACACGGGATTTAACGGTACTTTACAGGCTATAATGGGATATGACATGATATCTTAGGTGAAACCTTTGAGTGTGTACACATAATCAAAATGCCATGTTTATGCACCATGATCGAACTACGTCGGATTTGATTTCGCTCCACGCGAATACGTAGGCAGTCCTTCTGAACAAGGGATTCAATCCACTCATCAACCAAGTTGTCATCTTGTCGGTTTCTTACGGGTCTTAACCAAGTCCAAATGAAGCCACCTTTCTTTGAGTCGGTCTTAGCACTCGATGTAGGCTAGGATGAGGATATAGGTTCGGATGAATAGTATCGAGTCTCAGAATGAGCTTTATCTAATGGTTTAGGCAAAGATGCTGAGTCACATAGATGTGGGTTTGTGTTGGGAACTGAAAATATGAAAAACCCGCTGAAAAGAAACAAGGCGTGGAAGAAAAATAATAAAAGCCCGCTGAAAAGAAAGAAGGCGGTGGCAAGAAATGATGAAAACTCGCTGAAAAGAAAGGAGGGGAGGAGAACAGTGACAGGATGTTCCCAACAAGAGTGATGTGTGATGTCTAAGTGCTTTCATAAGATCAGTCTGTGTTTAGTGTCGGGCGAAGCCAACGTTGTTGCTCTGTGATTTTAATCCACCTTGTCAAGGCCAAGGGATCTTGATTCCCATGTGCCCTCGGGAGCACGCCCATGCCATACGATATCTCCGTCCCAAGTCCGACAACCTTGTGATTCCCATTTGCCATCTTTTGGCGCCGGAACGGCCAATTTACGTTTATACCCCCAACAAGTCAATAATCGAATTAAAACCCGTGCACACTTACAGTTTTATTTTCCTTTTTTGTTTTACGGTAGCGGGCTACGCCCACGTTGTTTACGAGTCATACGGAGTGTCTAAGTCGTATTTCATGCTCACCCATCAAGGTTTGATTTCAAAAAAAATTTCGAAATTTCAAAATTCCAAAAACTTTTTGCGAATTGTGGATAGATGACCCAAGTAGTGGAATCTTTGTGGGTCGATGACCCAATCTTTCGAAATTCAAAATTCAATTTTTGAAGGGCCGATGGCCCAATATTCTAAATGATGACAAATTCAAAATTCGGGTCGATGACCCAATTATTCAAAGTTTTCAAAATTCAATTTTCGGGTCGATGACCCAATCTTTTAAATGATCCAAATGTGCTTATGTGATGATTATTGCTTGTACATTTTCTATGTTTCAAATATAGCAGGATATGCTTCAACTGGGGGCTCTAAAGTCTTCGACTTTAGAGCCATCACAAACTGGGGGCTCTGAAGCCGTTGGCTTTAGAGACCATTATCAAGATGTAAAGGATGACATCCGCCAAGAATTCAATTCAATACAAGAGTATGAAATGGAAGAATTCCTTAGCTGAAAGCAAATGATGAAAGCGGCGGCAACCTCCTCGGAAAGTCCTGTCCCATTTGGTCACCTGCCAGCAGATGATAAGCTTTGGGCAAGTGTCAACAGATGATGAATTTGGGCACCTGCCAGCTGATGATAAACTTTGGGCAAGTGTTAGCAGTTGCCGAACTACGACGCAGGTTTGATTCCGTCAGAAACGGGTACGTAGGCGCCTAAGGATAAGGCTCAATCCACCATATATGCAATTTTATGGGTCGACGACCAACGATGATAATTTGACGCAACAGGAGCAAGAGTTAATCCCCAACGAAGTTTCAGGTATGATCTTTTCTTATGGTGGCAAGAGCTTATATACGCAAGTCTAATGGACTATAAACGACCATGCGAATCCTCGGTCGAGAGGGACTGGGGTATACTTTGACTTTCGCCTTGTCCAAGCCTCAGTCAAAGTGGGGGCTCTGTAGATACCCGTATCCGTCGATATTGGAATTTATAGAGAACCCGACAAACACCCGATGATGATAGGACACATGTATTCTTTAGTTGTCATTGTCATTATTTGGAGCTCGTTTTACGATGTAGAATGGGCGTCGTCGATGAAATATTTTATCAATTTAAATGATATTTAAATTAATGTTTGTTTTATTAAAGTGAATTCATTTTATTATTTTAATTTGAATTTATTTTCTTAAGTTTATTTTATTGAAAATAAAATAGATATTTGATTTGAAAAATCATTCTTAAGTTACTTGATTTGAAAAATCAATTTAAATCAATTTGTAAATCGTATTTGAAGAACTCGTTTTTTTACAATGGTTTTGTATGCGATTTTGAGCTCGTTTTCAACTCGATTTGAGCACGGTTTTCGAAGCAAACTCAAGCCAACTCTTGACCCATAACCCAGCCCATCACTCATACTCATAACCAGGCCCTAACCTCGCGCAAACCCGCGTTCGTACCTCCTTATTTTCGAGTCCCAAACAGCCCGCACAACCAACCCTTTCCCTTACCCGTGTTCAGCTTCGCCAAGCCCCAAACCCGCTCCAAACACCACTTAAACCCGTGCCCATTAACCCTAAACCATACCCTAGTATCCTACCCATATTACCCTAGCTTAACCACCAAGAAAAACCCCTCCAAAACACTACACGAGCTCATGAAAGCTGCTGGACAGCAGCAGCGAAACAGGGAGCCCGACTGCTTGTTGCTCTCTTTTACCCTACTTTAACTCCCTATAAATACCTCCCCTCTGCCATACTTTCATTCCTCTAAGTTCTCCATACATACTACCATCACTTACCAGCATTAATCTCCACAAACAAACCCTAATTGCCTCTCAAAACTCTCGACAAAACCGAGACATCCAAACAGAGAAACGGTTTGTGTCTCTCTCGAAATACCATTCGTTCCCTCTTCAAATCTCCAATAAAATTCGAGTTTCTTATTCCTAATTAACCATATAACATCCATCTACATCTTAGACAAAGATTAACGAGCCAAATTGACCTTGAGAGTACACGAATCCCCTCGAAAAACAGAGTGTCATACACTCTGTTTTCGCGGCTTTTCCTGTCTATCCAGTTCTGTTTGTGCTCGTTTTTCGTGCCCAATAACTCAGAACGAGCGTGGTTTGCTTTAAGATCTTTATTCTACTCTCTTTCTAGTTTTCAAAACATCTTTTAAATCTAATTTTCACTGTGAAACGAGTGAGAAATTGCAGTTTGAAAGTTGTTGTCCAGATTTACAAAAAACGTGTTTGTTGCTTTGTTCCTTCGTCGACGACGGCCTCTCGAGATAAAATCTACGATCTATTACGACCCAAGACGGTGTCAACGATACATTTAGGTTGAGGGTGCATCAAATCCTCCTCTTCTCCCTTTTATTTCGTTCTTTTTATGTTTGTTTTTTCATTGTTCGTTTTACATTGTTTATCGTTTTGCGTCGTTTGATATCGTTAACTATGAAACTAGTTTAGTCTGAGTATGAGTTAAAGTACCACCATGAACACCCGCGTTGACTTGAGTCGGGAAAGAAATCCGCCACATCGGTCGGTCGTATCCCCCTTCTCATTTACATATCCTCGTGTTCAAGGTAGGGCATTAATAAAATGGATTCTAACTTCGTTCCTCGCTTTTGACCCCTCGCTTGTTTCGTTCAATTCGACCTGCCCTAGGACCCTTCGCATGTTAGTTCGACCTCTGATTGTTAACATATGACTCATTTAGACGGCATTAGATCGTTTTAATAACCTAATTAGACATGTTAGGTGGCATCGACATAGCCTTAAAAAATCGATTAACAATTCTATAACCTAATTGAATGCATCTCTCTTTTCACCTGATTTCTCGCTAGTATAAGAGTGCGTGATTAGCACCTTCTTATTAACACTCGACGAGTTAATTTAATTAGCGAACTTGACCTAATTTGACCCTTTAGGCCATGTAGAACACTCGGTTTTAGGCGAAGCCTTCTGACCTCTTTTATCATCGATTTCTAATGTATATCCCATATCGCTTTGCAAATCTATCTAACCTAATGAACCTAACCTAGGAACTAGGGTGGCCGTGGCTTGGCCGTGGGTGTGGCCGTGTCTTTTGTCTTTCTTGCTTCTTTATATCATTTGTTCATCGTTGTTTCGTATTTTGTAATTACCTTTTGTTTATCGAGTCGTTTCTTGTAATTCGTTTGTAATTAGTTTTCTATTTGGTCGAGTCAAATGATTTACAAAAACCTTAGTCTTATTTGGTTAGATAGTTGTACTCCAATTCATGTAGGAGCGTAGTAAATCGCATGTTGTTTAAAGCGACATGGCCCGATTTATGCTAATGCATGCTTTGGTGTGTGACCTAATGTCTAATTCGATAAGATTAAGCGAAAGCACGCATTACGAGGAGTGACCCAAGGCCGTGAGTTATGTAAACCGTGGGCCACCCCTTTGTGCACGTTTTCCTAGGCCGAATGGCCATGTGTCGTGTATGGTGTCGTATATAGCAATTGTATATAGATCGAGTTGTATCTCTAATTTCTCGTTGTGTCGGCATGAAATGCCTGGGTTGTAATAGGGTAGATCCCAACGGCTCCCCCATTCCCCTTAAGCCTTGTTTGCTTTGTTTTGTATGTTGTTAGATCAATCAACCCACATGCTAAATTACAACTTTGACAAAGTTAGTTTAGTTGCATCTAAAACGACATAGAAATTGTTGTCACATGTTAGGGTTTTAAAACGATGTTTGCATATCATATATCGCAGTAGCTACAACCTTGTTTGAAATCCGATACTTGACTTAGTAGAGGCCGTTATTGACGGGCGGGGTTAGGTGTCCTTACGGGCTTCCTAACACGTACCCTCACCCCTTACTCAAGATCTATGGTTTGTGGATCCGTCTAAATACCATTGGATTACGAGAGTCATTCAAATCGAGTGATATAGGGTACAAGTCTTTATCTTTAATCACTCGTAGTCGATTGGCTTTATGCTTTTCGATGAAAGGTGTAAAGTTGACTTGAACGGTTCCAAGTTCCCATAAAACTTGGTGGCGACTCTAATTTGTCTTAATTCGATTTGAAAGAACCTCGAGTCGATTATGCCTAGTGTGGATCCCGCGGACGCAGTTCCCGCGGGCGTTGTCCACAATCCTATAAGATGGACATCCATATAATAATAATATTTCATAACAAATAACATTTATAAAGAATTTTTGTAAACTAGCATAAGAAAGAATAATAATAATATTTCATAACAAATAACATTTATAAAGAATTTTTGTAAACTAGCATAAGAAAGAAAGTTAAAATGTAATTTCGGTAAATCTGGTCCGGACTGGAATGGACCAAAAACCGAAATCCTTAATAAATTTGGATCGGAGACCGGGCCGAAATTTTTATTTCCGGTTTTGGTCGATTCTGGTCCTGTCCAGACTAGATCATGCACACCCCCTAGTTGGAGAGCATAATAGTTAAAAAAATTATTTAAGGTTGCTTTACACATTTTTATGTAAAAC
This sequence comes from Silene latifolia, assembly GCF_048544455.1. Lineage (NCBI taxonomy): Eukaryota > Viridiplantae > Streptophyta > Magnoliopsida > Caryophyllales > Caryophyllaceae > Silene > Silene latifolia. The sequence goes on along the minus strand of NC_133537.1, from coordinate 20,676,308 downwards.
AAATTCATAGAATCACATATCTAATAAAATAAAAGTTAGCTTCATATTTTTCCCTCCAAAAAACATCTTTTTAAATAAGAAAGCTAATTGTAATTAAGTGCATTCACTAAATAAGAAAACTAATAAATTGTATTATTTTAATTAAACTATAAACTATAATCTCTTAATTAAAATGTAAATAAAATTATAAATTGCTAAATCTGTAAGTAATTCATTAAAAATACTATTATATAAGTAATTTATTAAAAATAAAAAAATCTATAGATACCGTGCCTTTATTGCACGGGGTCAAACTACTTCAAATAATAACCCATTCAAATGAAAAGATAGTTAAAAATTGATTGTTCAAATGCTCTGCTTATTACTACTGTATAACAGAAGAAGCCCATAAACGTATCTTAGATCACTCATCACTTCTATCAAAGCACAAAATAGTTTTAAACTAGTTTGGATGCCCATGCGTTGCAACGGGGTAATTAACTTAGTTAAAAAAATTGGTTATAAGGTCTTAATATTTATATCTTATGTCTAATCATTTATTTAGATATGATCAAAAGTCAAAACAACTTATTTAAGAGACGCAAAAGATGTTAGGTTGATACCTAAGTTCCAAGGATGCCTCATATTTATAATCATAAGACCACTACATCTTGTTAATCTTTCGATGTGGGACAATTCTATTATTTTTATATAATCCTACATTATTTTTCAATGTGAGACATATAACATACTAAGAAGTACACAATTTTATATATGTACAAATTATATGAAATCTATACGCTAATGATATCATTTTTACCACGAATCAAATTATGTTATTTTCATAATTTTCTTAATGATATTTTTTTGCCAAATGAAATGTAAAATTTTTTATATAAAAATTAGAAACATCACTTGAATATAATATAGGAAATAAATTTTATAATAATTAAAAGATTCTCCACTTTATTTTTTACATCAAAAAATATTATTTATAATACTTTCCTAAATTAATTTTTAAGATCACTCCACCTTATGATAATTTTCTGATGTGGGACAATTCAACTATTTATATGTAGTATATTTACCACACCTACATTATTTTTCAATGTGGGACAAATAACACACGAAAAAGTACACCATCTTTTTTGCACCTATTTCGATATCCAACCCGATTTAATAATGAGAAAATATTATACTATCTATTTATATTCGTACGTTTTTTTCTATTTTTTGTCATAATTAAAATATGTACAAATGATATAATTTAAATTACATTTTTTTTCCTAACACAACTTTTAAGATGTAATTAAGGGAGCAATAGAATGTATAAACAAATGCAAAATATTTCCTTTTTCTGGTGCGATTTTGATTAATGGTTAAAAATTATGATGTATTTTAGTTGCTCAAATGTAATGAGGCATAATAATTACCTATATTTGAAAGTTAAAAAGATTTAATTCTACTATTTATCAAAGTAAAAAAGCTCATTATTGATTTGTTTGTGGATTTAAGATCTTTTTATGCAACACTTAATTGTATTATAATTCATAAATTTTCTATTTTAGTGCAGAGATTATCATTATGTCACAAACAAATTTATGTATATTTAGCACCCATTTTATTTTTTAATTATGACTTTGTCTTAAATAAAGTTATTATACTATCGATTGTCTTAAAATAAACATTATAATATCACTAATATAGTAATATATAATCGCTTTTATAAATATCTACGTGATTAATATTTGTATGGTATTGTTGTAACTAAGGTTTGTCGTTAATACAAACTCTTATAAGAACTCTCTAAGATAATTTTTAAGCGATTCAAAAGATTTTGGGTTGATACCCCTAAGTTATGACTCATATTTATAATCATGTGATACCTCACCTCATGATAATCTTCTAATGTGGGACAATTCAACTATTTATATGTAGTATTTTACCACACCTACATTATTTTTCAATGTGGGACAAACAATATACTTAGAAATACACCATCTTTTTCACACCTAATTCGACATCTAACCCAGTTTAATAATAATAAGCAAATACTATAGGAGTACTATTTATTAAAATTCGTATAGTGCATTTTTTTTAACTTCTTATCGTAATTAAAATATGTGCAAATAATATGATACTATATTCTAATGCTAGCATTTATTTACCACGAATCTAATTATATAATTTTTTTTAAAAAAAAAAATTATGTTACTTTTTTGCTAAATGAGATGTATAAGTTTTTATATAAAAATTATAAACACCACTTGGACATAATATAAAAAATATATATATCATATCGTGGAGTTAATGATATAAACTCTTAAGAGCTCTCCAAAACAATGCTTAAGAGGCTCAGAAGGTTTTGGGTTGGTATTTAGGTTCTAAGGATGTCTTCTATTTATAATCATATGATCACCCACCTTATGCTAAACTTTCGATGTGGGACAATTCTATTATTTATACGTAACAATTCTATTATTTATACGTAATATATTCACCACACCAACATATTTTTCAATGTGGGACAAATAACATACTTAGAAATACACCATCTTTTTCGCACATAATTCGACATCTAACCCAGGTTAATAATAATGAGCAAATACTATACTCCCTCGATTCAAGACCAAATACAACATTCGTTTTTTTACACTATTCATGAACGAATAGAATCTTTACGATTCCTTGCAATATGTAAGACAAAATATGGTCATGTGAGATCTTATTTGATTCACCTATAAAGTACAATGAGAATATCAAACTTTAAATTTTTTATAATGTAAACTTAAAGATATTTACGCTGTAATTTGTGTCTTGGTAAGTGTGTAAATGAAAATGTTGTATTTGGTCTTGAATGGAGGGAGTACTATTTATTAATATTCGCACGTTTTTTTTTATAATACTTTTTTGGCAAATGACATGTATAAGTTTTTATATAAAGATTATAAACATCACTTGAATATAATACATAATATAGAAAAAATATGTATATATAAACTCTTAAGAGATCTCCAAAACAATACTTAAGAGACTCAAAAAGTTTTTGGTTGGTATATAGGTTCCAATGATGACTCCTATTTATAATCACTAGTTTGAATGCCCGTGCGTTGCAATGGGGTAATTAGCTTATTTATAATGCAAAAAAAAAAAGTTATAACGTTTAATGTTACATTATATGTCTAGTGATTTGTTTACATATTATTAAAATTATCTCTTTCAAAAAAAAAAAAAAAGATTAATATATACGTGGGTTAACTCTTATTTGTAATTATTTATCAAACCTGCATTATTTTTCAATGTGGGACAAATAACATACTCAGAATTACACCATCTTTTTTGCACTTAGCTCGACATCCAACCAGATCACGAATACCGAATACAGACAATTGCTACTCATTATATCTAATAGTTATATTTAAATTTAATAATATGATCAAGTACTCTCCATTAATATTTGTACGTTGTTTTTCTTCAAACAAAATTTAACATAATTGAGATACGGAAATTTCCCGTGGTACCCCTTAATTTTGTTCGATATTCCATGTTACCCCTACTTTTAAAAATCTGCCTATGGTACCCTTGAGGTTCCATTTTTTTGCCCATGGTACCCCCTAATGTAAAGGCTGTTAAATGGACGTTAAGTTTGATGGCGTGACAATAAAATAACAATTAAAAAATAATACCCCCTTTATTGTTTTATTGGTACGGATATCTCTTTTTTAAATGCAAATTTAATTAACTATATCATTATAATATTGAAAATTTCTCAAGGTAACCTTGAACTTTGTTAGATTACACATGCTACCATGGACGTTTGTTTTCTATTTTTTTTTTATCATAACTAAATTATGTGCAAATGATAAGAACCTATACTCTAATGATAGAATATTTTTTAACACAATTCTAATTATATTATTTAAACATAGTATATTTACCACACCTACATTATTTTTCAATATGTGACATATAAAATCCATAGGTAGAAAATATAATGATATAAACTTTTAAGAGCTCTCCAAGACAATACTTAAGCGACTCAAAAGATTTTGGGTTAATGCCTAAGTACCAAGGATCCTCATAGAATCACCCATCTTATGCTAAATTTCGATGTGAGAAAATTCTATTTGATAGTATATATTATAATAAATAAAAGATTTTCCAAACATTAACTTAGGTTAGAAATCATTATTGTCAAACTCTTTTAAGAGTTATCTCTGACAATACTTAAGGGAATCAAAAGTTGGGTTATGACTTCTATTTATAATCATAAGATCACCATGCCTTATGGTAATCTTCCGATGTGGGACAATTCTAATATTTATAAATAGTATATTCACCGCACTTACGTTACTTTTCAATGTAGGACAAATAATATACTATGTACACCATTTTTTTTTTTTGCACCTACTTTGACATCAACCCGATTTAATAATGAGAAAATACAATACAATACAATATACATATACACTCTAATGATAGCATTTTTTTGTCACAATCTAATTATATAATTTTCATAATATACTTTTTTTTCAAATGAAATATAAAGTTTTTATATCAAAATTATTAAGATCACTTTAATATAATATAGAAAATGTATATATATGGACATTTATATTATTTATACATAATATATTCACAACACCTACATTATTTTTCAATGTGGGACATATAACATACTAAAAAGTCTATATCTTTTATATCAAAAAAATTTGTATTAATACCTAAGTTTCAAGGATGTCTCTTATTTATATTTATAGATTCACTCTACCGTATACTATTATTACAATGAGATACATAATTTATTATTTAGACGTAGTATGTTCATAATGTCTACATTATTTTTCAATGTGAAAGATATAACATACCAAGAAATACATGTCTCTTCTTAAAAAACCACTATTGTATTATTTTTCTTTGAAGGTAAAACCACTTAGTCTCGATCATTAGATATGGATCTCTACATCGTACATATAACGACTCATTAACGCTCTATTAATGCATTCAGAAGACAACCATTAGTAAAATCTTTAGTTTTGTATTGTGTCAGGAGACTACCATTAGTAAAATCTTTAGTTTTGTATTGTGTCAGGAGACTACCATTAGTAAAACCTTTAGTTATTTTTTTTTATTTTCTTGTTCATGTTCTTAACTCTTTTCCGGGTAGTTCCCAACGATTTCCACTTTATTTTTTATATCATATCGTAGATAATGATATAAAATCTTAAGAACTCTTTAAAACAATATTTATGAGACTCAAAAAATTTTGGGTGGATACATAAAATCCAAATATGCATCCTATTTATAATCATAGGATCACATAACCTTATACTAATCTTTCGATGTGGAACAATTCTACTATTTATATGTAGTATATTCACCACACCTACTTATTTTCCAATGTGGGACAAAACATACGAAAAAGTACACAATTTTACGTATTAAGAAGTACACCATCTTTAATATGTGCAAATAATATGAAATTTATACTCTAATGATAGCATTTTTTAACACAAAGCTAATTATATTATTTTCATAATTTTTTTAACGATATTTTTTTGCCAAATGAAATGTAAAAGTTTGATATAAAAATTGGAAATATCACTTGAATATAATTTAGGAAATATACATATTATAATAATTAAAAGATTTTCCACTTTATTTTTACATCAAAAATTATAGTTTCCTAAATTGGTTTTTGATGATGTGGACGCTCTCAGATCGCTCGAAAAAACTCTCTTTTATATATATATATATATATATATATATATATATATATATATATATATATATATATATATATATATATATATATATATATATATATATATATATATATATATTATGGAATCTAACTTGAATTATTTATAACCTACTTATTATGTTTTTGTATGTTAAATAATTAACATCTCTATACATCTAATAAACTATAAAATTTAATAAAATTGCATAGATTTTAAATTTAATATATAATTTTATGATGATAATAATTAATACCATAAGTGTACATGTTTATATTAATTAATTATTTTATTTTAAGAAAATTGACCATCTTCTAATCTTATATAAATATTTAGGAAAATTACCAAGCATCTTCTTTCTTTTAGTATCCTTGAAATTGACCATCTTAATTAATTATTTTATTTTAAGGAAATTGACTATCTTAATTAATTATTTTATTTTAAGGAAATTGACCATGTTTTAGTCTCTTACAAATGTTTAGGAAAATTACTAAGCTTCTATATAATTTAATTTTAACCCAAACTATATAATATTTGCATTGAGATCCCTTAATCGGGTCCATCACACGGTGCTAGTGATTTAAAACTTTATAGTATAATTAATTTGTATAACTTTCTTTAATTACATTGAAATCTCTTGGTTTCTGGATTTAATATATAGTATTGATAGGATCACCCACCTTATGTTAATCTTTCGATGTGGGACAATTATATAATTTATACGTATTATAATCACCACACTAACATTGTTTTTCAATGTGGGACATATAACATATTAAAAGAAGTACACCATCTTTAATACTCGTATGTGCAAATCTTTAATACTCGTATGTGCAAATCATATGAAATCTATACTCTAACGAAAGCATTTTTTACCACGAATCTAATTATATTATTTTCATAATTTTTATAATCACATTTTTTTGCCAGATAAAATGTCAAAGTTTTTATATAAAAATTAGAAACTTCTCATGAATATAAAATAGGAAATATAGATATTATAATAATTAAAAGATTCTCTACTTTATTTTTTATGTGGAAAATATTATTTATGAAACTTTTCTAAATTAATTTTTGATGATGTGGACGCTCTAGAATCGCTCGAAAAAACTCTCTTTTATATATATACTAGATTTAATGCCCGTGCGATGCACGGGCCTATTTGTAAAGTTCTATTAATTATAATGCGGTAATTGTAAATGTTAAAGGTATGAGTATGTAACATTCTTGTAAAAAACTAAAATAAAGTCATTTTAGATAATATGTCTGAATTCACATGAAAATTAAGTTAAAGTCATATACAGTTGTAGTTCAAGTGAACCATTAGTTGGTGAATCGAATAAGGGAAACACAATTCATATGTAAATTTTAAACCTTACTTACACGGTGGCGCCACAAAGGACTAAGTAGTGTAAATGTTAAAATAAAAGTATAAAAGTTTTAGATCAACAATGAAACTCTGCTCTATAGAAAATTAATCATCTTAGTAGAACGGAAAATTGGAAGATTTTGGGTACTGCTAATGATATGAGAGTCTCCAAAACTCCTAAGATAAGAGGGAGCTAATAATATGAAGTTATGAACTAATAAACATAGTATACATATTCGATCTACGGACCATCTGCCACTCCGCCACTCCGCCAGCTCTTTCCATTGAAAATTACAACGTGGTATCTCTTTTCAGTTGTGAAATTCATTCGCAAGCTCACCGAAGGCAACAATGAGAGCTGAAGTCCTCTTGCACAGATGTAACAATCTTGCTCCCACAATTACACAATTATGCTATGTGGTCGTAAAAAAATGGCATTCCTACCCATCAACAAAGATAAATTGATAATTTACCTTACTGTATAAGATTTATTCTATTGTTCCACTTTTTGAGTTTATAACACCTCTTAAATTTCAATTTCGGGTAAATATTGAGTAAACATAGTACTCAATAACTCAAGTATTATCTCATGCAAACAAATCTCATTCAAACATATTGAAATTTTGATACAAATAAATTTTATGCTCAAGATCATAATAATTGAAGTAGGACAAATATCTAAGATCTAATATTCCTTTCAAAAAAAGGCAAAGACATTCGTTTGTAAGTGAGTATACTAAACTTGAAGATTAAACTTTAATTGTAGCCGTTTTGACATAAACGGCTCAAATATACTTGTGTAAGGCGGTTTTACACAAATTTATCGTAAAACCGTTTTTTTATAACCATTTTTATCCACTAATAAAGTCGCGTTTAGACCCGTTTTTTCAATTATATTAGTGTAAAACTGCCCTACACAAGATGAGACCTTAAAAACTTCTAAGAGAGCAAATTTATTAGGAATTCAAGTATGTTATACGTGTAGGTTATAGCTAAATCATTGTAATTATTTTATTAACATTAAACAAACTTACCTTCATATTCTTCTCAACGACATTCTTTGTTTTACGTATTTCACAACGATTAGAATTTCTATCAAAACTGGAAAAAACCGGTTTGTTAAAGTTTTACCGTAAAAACTTGAAATGTTTACTTTTTATATGGAAACACTAATCAAACAGATAATACTTCAGTTTTACTACCTGTTTAATTTCTTGTGCATTTACATTCAATTACTTTAGAAACAATAGCAGAAAAATTAACAGAAAGATAAGAACACGACTATAAAGAAATTAATAGAAATTGAGAAATATTTAAAACTAATTCAAAGACATAAATATTAACCAAGAAATTTTCCACTATGATCGTCAACTTCACCGCCACGCAAGTTTAATCTTCAAATTCCTATTTGAATAAGGCACACAAATGAAACCTTCAAATGTTTTATCTTCAAATATCTGGGACCTTTCGGACAAAGATTAAAGCATAGGACCTACAAATAAGAAAAAATTAGAAAACCAAAATGAATATGATGAATTGTGAGTACGTAAAAAAAGAAAGTAATGTGCAAATAGGGTATAACAATAATATCAATAAAACAATTAAATTAAAATAACAAATATATGTGACTAATATAATGTAAAATAGTATAGACTTCATAACACAAAATTAGAAAAGCAAAAGAAAATCAACGAAACTTGTATAGTGGTTTGTGTATAAACCATCTTTTATAGATATGTGTATTGTTTACAATGCAACAAAACTCTTATTTCTTTTTTAATTTTTAATTTAAGAGAGAGTTGGGAAGATAAAGATTTAGTAGTTGGATGCCTATCAATATAGCTAACAGTGATGCAATTTGATAGGTTTTAGGACTTTGTGTTTATGTAGGTTTCTTTATAGTTTTTTTTTTTTTTTTTTTTCATTTACATTTAATTATCATTATTTATTAATCTTAGGTGTTTCAGTATGGGTGGAGACTCTGTAATCGCTCGAAAAAAGCTTCCTTTATTAATATAGACTAGATTTAATGCCCGTGCGATGCACGGGCCAACTTGTAAGATCTTGTGATCCATCATTAAAAAAAAAAATCTTTCTACCTATAAACTCAGAGATTTTAATACTTTTACGTTTGTAATATGATCTTTCAGATTTCCCATCTAAAAAGTAATTGATCTAACACTATTTGGTTTAAACTTACTCTTTCATTTATTAAGGCTATATTCTTTTCGGTTAAAAGGAACTCAACTGAACTTAACAGAGCTGAACTGAACTGATTAAGGCTAAACTCAACCGAAGTAAAAGTTAAGGCTAAACTCAACCGAAGTAAAAGTTAATTTGTGAAGAGATGAGATGAGATAGCTGAGCGCCTGAGCTGGAGTGAACTGAAAGAAGCTGAGTTGAACTGAACTAAATTAAAATGAGCTAAAATTAAGCTAGAAAGAATATGGCCTAAAACAAACTAATCTTAATTTTTTTTTTTAGAAAAAAGTCGTGTATAAATAAAGAAAAATACAATTAAAGTGCTGTCACAAAAACCATATAAAAGTAAATATTTTGATTCGATTGGAGGGAGTAAAAGTTTCTCAAAAAGATACAATGAAAAGCCACGTTAGAGATTTTCATGGCAATACTCGTCTTTTAGCGTTTGTTCTAATACGTTCTATTCTAATACTATGTACTCCGTATTAGTTATGAGATGAGATAAATTTTGAATAAAAAAAATGGTCTTGCCTCTGAGATATCACAACTCGAATGAAAAACACACCATGCATATATAAACCCAATAAATTTTTGTACGTAGGGAAGATGATCCTATTATAAGTTTTTGAATTTTCTCCTCTCTTCTCATTATTTTCGTATACTTGTGTGAGAACTACTTCAAATAGTAATAAAAAATGTGTTGGAAAGTTTGGTTTTTATCCAACTATTGCGTAATTTCGGCAGTCTACGTAGTTTCAAATCATAATAAACCATGGACTCTTAAACTAAAACTAATTAGTTAAACAAAATAATGATTTTAATATTAAAAATAATAAACAGTTCACACCCCCTTTCTTGTCAAATTAAGATTGAACTCTAATGTTATCTTCTACACTCGCGTAGGCCATGGTCCATCATTCATGTATGTCAAATACGTACGCCGTACTAAACCGTAAACACCAACACTAATTATTATATACAAACATGAACACATGGGCGACTGGCCTAGATGAAGCAATAAATGGATTATCGGCAATAATCGCGGCGATAAACAAACTTATAATCCTCAAAAGCTCAATTTGTAATGAGAAATACTGCATATGAGCAAAATGAGATTATCCAGAATATATCAATTTATACAGTTTATTTAAGCAAACGAAAATGAAAGATAACATACATATATTAACACAATAACATGGTATCCAGAAGAAGAGAAAAAGTAGCTTAGATTAGATATTCGAGGTTGTTGATCAGGAGTACCCCTACCGACAGTTGAGGCAATCTCCTTCAGATACTGAAGGCAATTTAATGGGTTGACCCCTCCAAAATTTGAAAACTTTAGCTAATTGGTATAATAATATAAAGATCATGCAACTACTTCACACATGTATACTTGAAATAAAATAAACAATGACGAAACTGATAATGCTTATAAAAGTAGATCGTAAGAAAAACCGGCTTAGTGGCAATAACATTGATATGATATTACATTAATACGTAGTATAAAAATACTAATCTTATTGTTAATGTTGCAATAATTCTCTGATGTTTAAATAGCCGCCTTTCACTCTTCCCTGAAAAATCATAAAAGCACAAAATTAGATCTCATAATATACAATAATAGATAGAAGTATAAAATTACCATTATTCATTATAGCAAAAATTAGGATCAGGAGAAACATAGGAGTCGTTTGGTTCATGAAGGCATTAGATTTTCCTAGGAAATGCTAATTCATAGGAATTAAGTTCCTACATTGAATTCATGTGATTTGAGAAAACTTGTTTGGTTATCAATGTAGGAATCTAATTCCACCGGAACTTTCAATTACCTAGGGGGGCTAGGTAAGCCAATTCCCCCATTATGTAGGCATTGGAAGTTCTTAGGAAGTTAGAATTCCTCCATTTTACAAAAAAATATGTCAACCAAACAAGTCTTGATTTTTCAATTCATGGGATTTCCCAATGCCTACGTTTTATCGAGGCAACCAAACGACTCCATATACTCAAAGGTTTATGAGAAACATTTAAAGGTTAATGGGCAAAAGTTGGGTCATGTTCAATTACAGATTTACAGGAAGGGGGAACCATCGACGTTTAGATGCACTTAAATTTTGTGCAAATTTTCGAATTCTCGTCAAGTACTCTATGTAATTGCTAATTAAATACTTTCTATGTTTACTATATTTAAATATAGTTGATAGTATTTCTAGGGTTCTAGTTGTATACTTGTATTGGAATTGGTCTTCTCTTCCAGCATCCATATATGATATATAAAGATGATACTATAATGGTCGAATTGATTATTTCTACACTTACTATACGGTTGGATAATATAAGATATTTTAGTATTGATTTTTTTTCTTTTGGATTTTGTACAAAACACGCCATTATCAACGGCGGGTTTGTCCCGTGTTTCAGGTTCAAAATTTTCCGAGCTTATGTGGACATCATTTCGACAAATAGTTTCAAAACCAAACCAAAACGACAAATATTTAATTTTTGAACATTATTTAAAAAAATTGTTCAATATAGTGCATACCTTTTTAATTTATATTTTATTCTATTCATCTCTCGTTGCTCCTGCATAACAATATGATAACAATAAGTAGAAATCAATACCATCTAAGAAATCCTAACAAATATCAGCAACGCTAAATAATGGTGTCATATTTATTACTCTCTCCGGCTTGCTGTTTTCTTCTCATTTCATTATAATACTCCTCACATATATAAGAGAAACGGGAAGAAAATTAAAAACCAGAGGGAGTAGAACACAAATTGAGTATAGATCACGAATAATATGGAATCCGGCTCCTGCAATAATTCTATCCGAGCTTCGTCTCTGATGATAACCACAATATTAAAATATTCTTTTTTATATCCTCTAAATACATTTGTGCTTGTACTCCTTGTGTTTTATATATGGAGCAAAATCAAAGGGCGTACTAATGAGACTATTGTACTCGTGCTCCATGTCTCCGTTTGGTCGATCCTCTTTTGCCTGTGATGTTTTAAGCAAAGTAAACTAAAGTGATCAGTAACCCACATAAGCAGCCTTAATACGTCAACTAATTAGTACAGACTACTTGATATTTTTTGTGCTTTAACAAAGTCGTCAACGACAGATACCTCATCCAAATAATCTCGATGATGATATACAATAGATGATGAATAAATTAAGATGAAATATATACCCTTACGGAATACGGAGTAATTCTTAAGATACATTGTCGCAATGCGCAGACATTCAGCTTATTACTACAAATAAAGCCAACAATAGTGTCACAGATAAAGAACATTATTATAATTATGAGATAAACATGCAAAAAAGGAAATCAAACCGAGTATCCCTCCTTATAAGCACCATTGAACTAAAATATTGCTTATGGAGTATATAATACCATCAACCTATAAAACAAACCATACGCAAATCAAATACTGATTAAATGGACATATATAAATGTATGTATCGCTTGGTTCTTTGATGGTAGGCAAAAGAGAGCTTATTTGTTGGTTCATTGTGATCAATCCTCATGCTTACTGCACAATTATAATATCTGCAAGCAAACAATATAGAGTAAATCTCTAAATAATGTATTGAGAGATTAATGTAGTCTTTGTAAAAAGCGAAAACAGAAAACCATGACTACCTCAACTCCTCATGTATGCCAAATTTTACAGTCTTCGACTATACTGCACTGCACAGAAGGGAAAAAAAGTACGTATAAGTTAGCAAGCAAAAATTTAAAGAAGAGAAATATATTGAAAATCTCTAATGTACTCCCTAGAATACGTTCACACTAAATAAAAATTATTAAGGGAAGGAAAACCCACCAAACAATCTCATATTTGGAAATTTGGTATTTTAACAGCTACAAAGCCGGCCATATATATTGTACTCCTCCCTAATAGTTTGAGTCCTAGCATAATTAAAACTAATCATCTTTTGATATAAAAAACGTGTAGTAGTAATGGTAGAATTCATGTTTATCTAGTTTTTCTAGCACTATCAATAGATATTAATAGGGTATAGAACGTAAAATTCTAATGTTCCTAGGTAATGATTTTTATTATTCTAATTTTATTTTTATCACACATTTATTTTAGAATTAAGTAGTTCGAAGAAGTTGGACTCTCTGTAATCGCTCGAAAAAACTTCCTTTATTAATATAGATAGATAGATAGATATATAGATTTATGTATTTTATCGATTGATGTCCGCTTATCATCGAATTTAACTTGGTCTTCAGAATTACACACACTTTCAATTTCGGGAAAACTTTTATAATCAACCCGTTTAATTGTTTTTTTTTTTTTTTTTTTTTTTTTAAATTCCACCGTTTTTAATAGATTTTTAAAAAATACTCTACCATGAGATATTGAATTTATTTGGAAAGAATTCAACTAACTGAAATTTGCAAAGGGTAAAAACACTCCAAACAGGCAAACACAACAAAAATTCCTTTTTTTCCCCTTTTGTCTCCGAAGTCCGGAGGCTTGAGAGGGGATTATTGATTTATTGAGTATCTCCCCTCTCCGTTATTCTCTAATAAGTACGGAGTAATAACATACCTTTGGCTGGTGTTCCGGGTCGGGTCTCGGGTCATTACCCAGAAACCATGGGTCTTTGGGATGCCCTCCTCAATTGGCTTCGCAGGTTTCATCTTTATCCCTCTTTCTCCTTTTTTTTATTAGTATTTCTTTTACCTTTTATTGTTGTTAATTTATGCGTAATTAAGGTTTGTTTTGCATTAACCAATTTTTTTTTTGTACGGGTTTATTAGAGAAGTAGGATTATATATTCCCAATTTAAGGAATTTGGTGATTAATTTGAATGTTAAATTGTGATGAAATTGTGTTTAGCTTATTAACCCAATTGAGAACACAGCTGAAAGTTTGCACCTTTGGTTGTTAACTTTGTAAGCCAATGATATTGGATTAGTTTGTGTTTATTAGCTGACATTTACGTCCATATTACTGATTCGGTTATATTTTTGAAGTTTGGAGTTGTAATAGCAACTGTCTCTGTGTTTTAGACACAACGGTATTAGGGCAAGGCTACGTTCACAATTTCACACCCTACCACTGTCGCGTGTTATTGTTGTCTGCTTAAAATCCTTGTCTTTATAGAACCAATTTGTAACATAGAAAAGTGAATAAAAGGGGGTGGGTGATTAGCCAATTAATATTTCGGCTTGCCTTGTTCTCGGGAATAAACTTTGCAATTAGAGGCAGGTGGTTAACTTTATGAACGCTAGGAAATAGCGTACTGTTTGCTGAGAGGCAGCCCAAGTTTACTCCTGGCAATTAGAGGAAGTTTGGGCTTATATAAAGTATAAACCTGCCAAGTTTGTTTATGTGTGACATTTAGATGAAATTTGGATGTTTTTTTAGGGTTCAAATTAAATCAAGAGGTGCTGTTAATTCTAATCTTGACTTCATTTTTCGTCGTTGCTCACGTTTAGAGATCATTTATACTCTGAGCCTGTTATCTTAATCAAATCGGTGAAATGATTGCTACTTACTGCTATATCCATCTGATCTACCGGGACTCTAGTACGGAATGAAAATAAATCAGAAGCTTCTTACACAATGATCGTTGGTGGTTCTTGATTTAAGATACTGGAGTCTTTGAAATGCCATGAATTTGATTTACGACTGGTTCTTTGAATGGGAAGTTGGCAGGAGTAGTTTATAACTACAATAGATGATTATTCCCCGCTTATTTTACCATATTCAATATGACATGTTTGATTGAATCTTTTGTATTGCCGGAACATATAAAGCTATAACTACTTTGGCTCCCTGATGTTTACTAATTTCACCTTGGTGACTATTCCATAGCCTCTTTTTCAAGCAAGAAATGGAGCTTTCCTTGATTGGATTACAGAATGCCGGAAAGACTTCACTGGTGAATGTCGTAGCTACTGGAGGATATAGTGAGGATATGATCCCTACAGTATGTGTTACTGTTATTTCACTAGAAACTCATGATACACTAGTGAATGCATTTATTTGATATAAAGCTTAAATTACATGACATTCGGCATTTATTTTGCAGGTGGGTTTCAATATGAAGAAGGTGACCAAAGGGAATGTTACTATAAAGCTGTGGGATCTTGGTGGCCAGCCGAGGTTTCGCAGTATGTGGGAGAGATATTGCCGCGCTGTTTCTGCTATTGTGTATGATATCCTCTCTCTCTTTTTCACAGACTCGATTTTATCTTCGAAGATTCTATTAGTTAGCATTTGAAAGGTGAATAGGTGATACTCGGGACGATGCTGAAAACCTTGATTTGTTATTGTATAGTTATGTTGTGGATGCTGCGGATCATGATAACATGAGCACCTCGAGAAGTGAACTCCATGATCTGCTCAGCAAACCCTCACTGAATGGCATCCCTTTACTGGTGCTCGGAAACAAAATAGACAAGGCCGGAGCTCTGTCCAAAGACGCACTTATGGACGAAATGTAAGCCATTAATCTCTTCCTTCCCTCTACAAGCCCCTAGACCTGCTAAGTTCTGAACTGATTTTGCATTGTGCAGGGATCTCAAGTCAATTACAAACAGAGAGGTGTGTTGCTTCATGATCTCCTGCAAGAACTCCACCAATATTGATTCTGTTATCGATTGGCTTGTCAAGCATTCCAAGTCGAAGAGCTAATTGTGTTCACGTGGGTTCCGATTCTTTGTAAAAATAAATCCGGATTATTGATAAACTTGAAAGTTTGTGTGTTGATATCTTTCATATAGTGCTTTGTAATCATGTACATTACATTACCCTGTTTTTTAATCAAAAACACTTTTGATGTTGTGTTCTCTCTGTCTTCTAGTTTTGTGTAAAACCGTTGTATTAATACAACAAATAATTAACCCAATAAAAAAACGAGTGATCAGAGACAATTGGTGTTATTTCTGTATTTTATAAAACAAGTCATTAAATGGAATCGTTGTATGCACAGTGAACCTTTATTTTCGTCATCTATAATCTATAATTTTCTGTACGAAAATAATAAATCAATCAACCAAATCTATATCTTCTGCTGAATTGACATGTTTTCTGCACAGATTCAGGCAAATGTCATCACTCGTCTTGAACAGCCGATGTAGTTACCGAGTCCCGAACCTGATTAGTTGTTAAACCAAATCCAAAGGGGAAAAGCGGGTCATAATTCAGGTCACCCACATTCATTGGCAATTGACTGACATTCCTAAACCAAGTTCTTGCCAACTTTCCGGTGAAGTCATAATCACCAAATAGCACGTCAGTAACACCTTGGCCTTCTGTACCAGGTAACCATGCTGCAACCAAGGCATCAATATGGGCCATGTAGGGTTCAATTACAATGGGCCGGCCTGATATGACGACAACCACGCACTTCAGGGCCCCACAGACGTTGCTGATCACAGAGGGTCCTGGTTCGATCATTGTCAGTGTTTGACTGTCGCCATCCGTCTCTGCATATGGAGGCTCACCCACAACAACGATGGCGTGGGTGAAATCGTTTGAGTTGAGTAATTCTTGATCTGGGTTCTCTTCGAATATAACTTCAGTGGATGGGTGCACTGTGGATTTTATTGCGTCGAGGATTGTGGT
The DNA here is from genome assembly GCF_048544455.1 of Silene latifolia. Lineage (NCBI taxonomy): Eukaryota > Viridiplantae > Streptophyta > Magnoliopsida > Caryophyllales > Caryophyllaceae > Silene > Silene latifolia. Next base: position 20,659,418 of record NC_133537.1, on the reverse strand, counting down.
TCCTGGTCATCAAACAAGGTATTTAGTGAAAATCATCTAATTTTACTTCCATTTGGGCTCCTTTTGTTTATGCAAATTTTCAAATATATAGTTTTTGCGAGTATCTTAGAAATAGGCTCTTGGCCATGGTTGGCAGCAAAGACATGTAAGTCATGTAACTCATGTAAGTAGCCACGCGCCCAGATTTGAGGATGAGTCACTTAGGTGGGATACACGTCGAGTTAGTTCAAGCATTAGGGGTTAGGATATAACGGCATTGGATTCATTTTTTATCAAGTCATTTCAAGGTCGTCTATGCTTCGGGTGTGTTATTATTAGGTATAGTTGTGTTATTATGTTTGTGTACGATTGAGATCAGGTCGGGTCATTCAGATAGGTTAAGCTTTAGCCTTATGACCTAGTTTCTTCACCGCTGTCTGAAACGCGCACAAAGGGACAATCTCAGAGTAACCCGTAGACAATTGGACGGACTGGTTGGCTGAATGATATTGTAGAACAGGAAAGGAACAACCATATCATGAATTGATGAATTCAAGTTACCTCTATTGTCGTCGTTACCATAGAATCCCTGCCAATTGATAGTCCATCCTCCACATTGATAGCCTAAATTATGAGCATGAGTACCAGCTACTAGTATCTTTGATCCTCCTTTTGGGAGGGGCAGTACTGGACTGTCTCCGTCTTTGCCATTCTTCAGTAGAACAAGAGTTTTTCTGACTGCCTCTCTTGCCAATTCTCTATGTGCCTACATTTTTGAATCTTGCTTGTGATATTTGATTATTTGTATTGAGGTAATTAATTTATAATGAACAGAAGAATAGGAAATCTGAACCCATATTTTCTGTCAGGTATGTATGTTATCTTTACCTGATTGCCAAGCTCGTGAACTAGACTAGTATCGGCCATAGGGTTTTCGAATAGACCCATAGTGAACTTGACCCTCAAAATCCTCTTCACTGCATCATCGATGCGCTCCATCCTTATATAGTTGTTCTTCACCAAGGAGGTCAGAATGTCGATGAATTCAGTGTAGTTTTTAGGGACCATGACCTGTATATTTCGCATACCATCATATTACCTTTATCAGCAAACTAGGTGACTAAATGTGATCTAGGGTTAGATACGGTGCAGGCCTCTTCTTTTGAGCCACATGGGTGGGATGCAAAAGACAAAAGGCCATGGCCCTATGAACATCTCTAAAAACAATTCATGAACAATCAAGTCATTGCAAGGCACTAACCATGTCGATTCCAGCTCGTACACTTTTTAAGACAGAGTATGTATAGTTGGCATGAGCAGGATAAGTTATCCTGTCAATTCCTTCCCAATCCGAGATAATGAAGCCCTGTAGTCAAAAACGACAACAGAGAAGCCTAATCAGTCTGGGATCAGCTAACATGAACCTCCATAAGAACCATGATTAGTTAGGGGCTGTAAGTCGGCATTACCTTAAACTGGAGAGTGTTCTTGAGAAAACCAGTGACTAGATTGCGATTAGCGTGCATCTTAACTCCATTCCAGCTAGAGTAAGACACCATGATGGTTGATACTCCTTTGCTGATGGCGTCAAAGTATGCAGGCATGTGGATTTTAAACAACCCAGCTGTGTCAATTACTGTGTTGTTCTCATTAATACCTCTGGTTGTCCCTCCATCACCCACAAAGTGCTTAGCACAAGCCGCAACTTTTTCCCTATTGAACACATCCATATAATATAAACCAAGTAAACATAATCAGTTAATCATGAAAGAGAAATGTGAATCAGACTGAAAATTTTGTTTACGGTGTCCTGCTAAAAATTTATACATCACTAGTCTTCAGAGGTGGCAAACGGGTCAATCGGATCAGTTTCGGTTCGGGTTCTTTCGGATCGGCTTATTTCGGTTTATCTTTATTTTCGATTTCAGTTCGATTCAATTCAGGTTGGATTCAGTTTTCACTTTTAATCGGTTGTAGATATTTCGGGTTGGTTCAGGTCTGAGTTGGGTCAATATCGGTGCAAATAAGGTTCGAATCGGGTCAATATCAGAGCAGATGAGATTCGAGTCAGGTCATAATCGGATCGGATGTCAAGGGATTAGGTCTTTATTCAAAAGATTGGATGTAATACGAATAGTTTTTTTAAAAAAAGTAATAAATAATGTTTTTTTGCATAACTACGATATAATATTAATTCATTGACGTCAAAGGGGTGACACTCATGTACAAAAAGACACCGTAAATGTGACGCCTAGGTACATTCGGGTCATTTCAGGTTTCAATGTTGGGTTTCTGTCATCAATGTACGGATTGAATCGGTTCAGGTATATATCGGTTCGGATTAAAACAATTCAGGTTGAAACAGTTCAGGTTCATTCGATCTTGGGTCTATTTCGGATATTACAAATTCGGTTCGATTTCGAATCAGTTCAGGTCGATTCAAGTTTCGGGGTGAAGTTCAGTTATACCTTTCGGGTGTACGGTTAGGTGTCGATTCGGGTATTTTCGATCGGTTTTCGGATTCGGTATACTTTTGCCAGGTCTACTAGTCTTTACGGAGTATGACTTGAATTTTTTTGAAGGTTTCCGAGGACCCATGTAGTTAGTTACACATGGATCCGCCAATGTAGCTAAATGCCAATGCTGCTCGTACTCAACCACCAATGTTGTGTACTCGTGTTAATAGAGACTCGGACCCAGCTGTTCTGTTAAACTGTATATTTTTACATGACATGGAGTGTTTGTGTAGGTTCATACCTCTGTCCAACATAAGGCACCCCATTGAGGGACCCTTGAGGGTTTTCTCCTTGTAAACCAAAGATAATATCTGTCATTTCGCGCACAATTTCGGGATCCTCACTGTAACTCTCATAGCAACGGCCCCATCTTGGGTCTCTACAAACCTGTAAAGAATATTCACCAGTTCAAGTCACAAGTCATGACCTGTAAAGAACATTCACCAAATATTGAGGACAGCTGAGTAGCTGACAGCTCGGGTCTCACCTAAGATCGTTGTATTATGAAATGTATTCAAATTATCCCATATGAAGGAACATGTAATGATACCCTGAGATAAACCGGTTTTAATAATCCGTACACCGGTCTTAAATGAGAGAGTAAATTTCAAAGGATGAAGCTAATTACCGCAATACAAGGAGCAAATGCGTATCTGATGCCTGTAGCTCTAACTTCCAGGGCAGTCGCCGCACCAATCCGCCTAACTAGCTCTACATCTCTGTAATTCCCATTGCTTATTTTGATTAACACTCATTTTTAATGATCAAACATCAAATTAAGCATTGCTTGAAATTTTGCGGGTTTATAGTCAAATACTCCTTGGATTTGATCAAATGAAAGAAAAATGAGTCGCTAAAATGCATGTAAGTTTATTCTAGTGTCCGAGGCAAATTTCATTTTGGGTCATGGTGGAATAGTTTGGTTGGCAGTACAATAAAAGCATTACATTTAACATAAAGTGTGATAATTAAGAAACTCAATATCAGTAACGTTCTATTAAAATTTCTCGTTAAAAAAGTTGAGACGAGGTCCGTAAGATTGGAAATGACGGGTACGGAGTATATAACAAGATTTAGAGGTAATTTAGGGGCCTCCCCTGTCTCCAATTTTGTATTAAATATTACCTTAAACAAAAATTGGCAAGTTGTCAATCAATATTGTTGGACTCTTTAACGTATGAAAAGGCGAAAGAGCATGTGAAGAAGCAACAACTTGACTCTTAAATACGAAGTAGTGGAGTATTAAAAAAGAAGGAATGCAAAGAACTTGCCTAGCAGCTCCTAAACCAATGTTATGGGGAAAAACAGTGGCATTGAAGACATTGGCATGACCATGAACCGCATCTATCCCGTAAATCATGGGTATCCCCAACCGCGTCGATAATGCCCCTTCTTGAAACCTGTTGACAACGCTAATCCAATCTTCAGCTTTGGCTTTTGGAAACGGTGGACTATCTCCTCCACTCAACACACTTCCTGCATATATATCGACATGAATTTGCAGGATTCCAGTAAGTAAATAAAGTCAAATGAAAACAATATAAATAAATGTCTCAGATAACGAGAATTACCTATATTATAAGTCTTGACAACATCAAATGAGGCTACTTCACGGTCGATTTGTGTCATCTGGCCTACCTTCTCTTCCAATGTCATTCTGCTTAAGAGGTCATTCACTCGAACTTCAATAGGTTGATTCGAGTCCCTGTATCTCATATACGACTCTGCCATTACCGCTGATTTTACGCTCCAAATATTAACCATGATGATCAAGACACTGACCGCAAACCATAATATTTTTTGACCCCTCATTGCTGATTGATTCTCTACCAGTCTGCCCCTTCTTCTTCCTTCAATGCCCAATCTTAATCCCTGAAAAATCATATACTAAATTCTATTATTGCTGATTTATTTATAGTTTGGATAATTTGGAGTATAAAGAAAGAGAGCAGATGACTCAGCAATAGTTTTCTTGTGATTATATGATTCGATATGATTTATGAATTCACATAATATATTTCACGTATAAAACATGTAGTCCCACGTCTCACCCACCACATGAACAGGTAAACTCTCCTAGTTATTAGTGAACTAAACATGGAAGAAAATGCACATATTGTTTATGGACGGGACAATTCATTAGAGCCCGGCCCATTTGCCTGTAACAAAGTGGGTACCTACAACACAACGTATTTTTTCAAATGACCCCTAACACGTTCTAAACCCGTTAAATTCGAATGTTGAATCAACACCCGGATGATTGCCATAAACTTAACCTATAAATAATCACTTAAGACAAATATGTAAGTCAAATCTTATAACAAGGATTTAGATTGATTTGTTTGTCAAAATGATTATGATTTAATCACCTAGAGCAATGTATCCGTTTATAACGCTCTAGCTGTGAAGTTATGTCCCTAATTAATCAATATTGTTGTAGGTTGAGTACAAGTTACAACAAATGTGAAAAGAATAAAAAGTACGAAATATAGCTTTCCCTACCACAAAATCTAGGTTGACATATGACAGTTGATCCATTAGATAGAACAAAAACTCTTGCATTTGAATGAATTGATGAGTTCCCTGTATAAGAAAGTAAATGTACCTTAATTGAGCAGGATCACGAGATTCACGAATCACGACGATTAATAACTTATTAATACCTTATGACTTATGAGTATGTAGAAGTAAGAATACAAGATAATAATAATATGTTTAAATATGCAAAAGTAAGCAACAAAAGCAATTGTAAATAGTTGGGTATGGTTTAGGGCTGTTGGGGATTATATATATAACAAAAAGTTACGTGCTTAACCACTAATAATGAAATAGTCAATTTTACAACTCTTGTCACAAAGTCCATCATCGTAATATTATAAATACTACTTCAAATAGATGGAGGATGGAAATGTGACGAGGACTCCGTACGTGTTATTATTATCTTAGATACTCCGGATCCGTATTTGAGTAATTTACGTATATAAAGCTTGAAATAGGTAAATCTGGCAAAAGTAAATCGATCCAAAAAGGCTGATCTGAGATTTAAAAGTGACCTGGAAACCCAAATTGACCCGACCCGATCCGAACACGTCCCGAGGTTTCTTAACCCGTAACTGACCCGACCCGAAAATGAATCCGAAACCAACCAACCCGAAAATGACTCGACAAAACATAACTCTAATTGAACCGAAAAGACTTGAAATGACTTTTTCTCTCTTATTCATTGATCCGAAAATGACCCGATCCGAAATAACCCGACCCACTTGACCTGAAACAGACCCGACTAGCAAACCCGAAACAGACCTGAAATGGCCCGACTTGACCCGAATCAACCCAAAATTAATAAAAGACCCGAACCCGACCCGATTGACTCGTTTGACAGATCTAGAAATAGGTACACAAAATGCTTAGTACACGTACTTTTCCTTATCCGCTTTGAGTTCCACGTTGAGTAGTTGTCAACCTTTGCACTTTTCTTAAACAAAACGAGGATAAAATTAGAAAGTTAGACATTTGTTTTTCGCATTACGTAGTGTAAATATGTGTTTGTTGAATGTGGAATAATGTTACCGGCACGGTCTAACGTTTGTATTTTGTATCCATTAGTCTCGTATATAGAATCGGTGCACACATTATTCATTCATATGTATAGATCATTATCATCCTCCGGTCAAGAAATGTCGTCTTTCTGTTTCGGTTAAGTACACTTGTAATATTAGCTTGGTTAGATGGCTATCTAGTAGTTTAGGGGACTCTAGTATTCCCATATTTGTAATATGGACATCTAACGTGTATGGCATCGCATGTTTAAGACGGTCTCCTAAAGTCATTACAAGTATTGTTCATATTGTTAATAAACAAGAAACAATAAGTAGTGATGGCTTATAATTTAGGAGGTTACCAGTATTTTATTTTGTTGACAACGATGAACTATAATTTAGGAGCTACGTAACCGGTTTAAGGGTAGGAGAAAAGTATGGGCTACTCTTGACCTTGAAATTTTGAATAGGTAATCAAATCCATTTGGGAAAGCCTTAAAAGGAAGTATACAAGTTGTTAATCAATTTCTAAATTCTAACCTTGTCACATGCTAGACTTTGCTCAAAAGTCAAAAGTAAAAACGGAGTAAGGTGTACATGCATGTTTTGGTGTGTAATTAATCGAATACTCCGTTAGAGAAATACTCGATTTTAGAGGGTGTATCAATTAAGTTATTTTTTTTAGGGAGTATCAATTAAGTTATTAATTAACTATCTTTTAGCATGATATTGCTTTGACTAGGGGTGTTAATGAGACGAGACAGCTCGCGAGCTACTTTAGATCGTCTCGGTTAAAGCTCGGTCAAAGCTCGGCTCGTGCAAGCTCGGCTCGGGTTCGGGCTCGGCTCGAGAGCTTAATGAGTCAAGCCGAGTAAAGGCTGACTCGACTCAAAAAGCTCACGAGCGGCTCGAACTTGTGTGATTACATAAGATATTGCTCATATTTTATAAAAAATATTTTATTATGATTATATTTTTGTATCACACATTTCAAATGTCTTGCTGATTTGCCAAATTTTTTTACATATAACTTTCGAGCCTTGTTATAAAAAATATCGAAAGAAAAATAAAATAAAAAAATAAACAGTTTTATATAGACTCGAGTTTGGCTCGAGCTCGCGTTAAAGCTCGCACGCTTTATAACGAGCACTTTTTTTCAAGTTCGGGTAAGCTCGAGATCGGTTCGAGCTCGAGTTTTGATTCTTGAGCACAAGCCGAGCAAGGCCAAGCTCCGACTCGGCTCGTTAACACCTCTAGCTTTGATTGTCGATAGAAGATACTTATAGTCTAATTTTTTTATAAAAATAAGACAAAAACAACGCACAACCTTAATAAACCAATATATTAATAAAATAGAGACCACAAATGAAAACATGATTTGTTATCATCACAACAATTTGTTTACGTAAACATTTTTACAAAAATACATGTAGCCAGTGCTTATTAAGAGGTGAAAAACGATCAAAGATTCAAATATAGTATTGTTTGACCATTAAAACCAAAACAGGTTAATTAATAGAGCTTTTTTTTTTTGGCAGCTGTATTAGGGTAAGGATTCTCTGTCCCATTTTTGTGTCTCATTTTATATGTCACTCCACTTATCTTTTGACACGTCACTTGCTGCAAATAAAAAAATATGCAACACATATGCTAAAGTGTTGATGTGTCAAAATGTGTGTGGAGTGGGACACGGAATGGGACACCAAATGGGACAGAAGATCCTTACTGGAATTAATAGAGCTTTGATAAACAGGTTCATGCGTATTTTTATTACGACTAAGATTATGTTCTTTTGAACTTAAAGTCACTCTCTTTAAGTACAGTTTAGATTATATAAGACTAGTTTTAAACCCGTGCAAAAAATGCACGGATCGTAATAATAGAAGCTATCATGGATACTGGAGCATATAAATGAGCGTAATTAAATGTTCAATATCATGACAATACAAATAAGTTTATAATTGAAGATTTGATGTGCATATAATTTTAGTTACTAAATTAATGCTATCCGATGAAAGTATGCTACAGATGTATAAGTAATCTAAAACGTTACAAATACTCGAAAGTGCACAGGTTGATATTTTAATTAAATTAATTACGATATTCAAAATATGTTAATAATAATAATAATAATAATAATAATAATAACATTAACAATAATAGCGTTACAAATTAAGGTCGTCCGTATATAATTGCACGAGATTTAATATACAACAACTTGAGTAAAATAAAAATATAATATACTAATAAATGTATTATCTGTAATAATTTAGATATAATTTAGATAATTCCATAACTCGGACATAAAAATTCCACATATGTTATATAGTTCCATCGCTTAGACAAAATAATACTCCGTAATATAAGTAAATTTGATCTAAATTTTTATAAAATGAATTCAATTAAATCGAAAAAATTAATTCAAAACCAATCTAAAGATGAATATATTTAATAATCCTAACATGATTTTAATACTACACTTTAGACTTATACAAAGAACCAATAAAATTTTCTACATTTAACTTACATCAGTTACATGGACGGGAACGAAAATGACACAGTAAAAAAAGGTATGGCGGTATGTATAGTTGCAAAAGGGGTCAATCGGGTCGGGTCATTTTGGGTTTCTTTCGAGTATTTTAGTCGCATTAAGCGGGTAAAGTTATTTCGAGTCGGCTTATTTTCGGGTCAATGATTAGGGGAAAAAAATGTACATTTTTGAATTACCCATTTATGATTTATTATTTATTTTAACATAAATAATGCTCCGTATGAAATGTGATTTCATATAAGTCATTTTAAGTCTATTTAGGTAAATTAGAGTTATGTTTTGTTTGATCATTTTCAGGTTGGGTAGTTTTGAATCAGGTCGGGTCAGTTATGGCCTATGTTAAAGTAGGATCGGGTCGGGTTGGGTTTCGGGTCACATTTGAGTGTTGTAGATGAGGTCAATTTCAGATCTCGGGCCAGCCTTTTCGAGTCGGGTTGATTTTATTAGGTCTAATTTAAGACGGTACTACATAATATAATAATAAGAAGAAGAAAAATTAGACGAAGTAGAGGCATGCGCTAGGTGAAGGAATAAGTAGGTTGTTATGTCATTAACCTAATAAATCCATCTCTAGTTCTCTACATCTCCCTCTTAACACATTAACTCAGCAGTCATTATTCTACTACTCTCCCACATATTCTCGACCTGCCTCTATTTTCTCATCTCACCCCATTCTCATTTAATTTGTACATTCAGCCTCCCTCTTCCTCTCCCTTCTATCCTATTAATCTTATTTGTACTCCCTCATCTCACCCCCTCATCTACATTTTATACTGAAATAACGTTTCAATAGTTCCTATTACATGCAAATTTAATGGATTTGAAGTCACTATTGAAATTAATTGAAGAGCGTAATAAGAAGAACTTTATTTAAGTATGATCCGTAACTTATATTTGGATTTTTTTTATATTCCCTTGCATTTATTTTGAAACCTCATAATTTTTATGTTTTATAAAAATCTCATCTCAATAATTTCTTACGAAAACTTTCAGATTTATTTTTTGGTTCTAATACACTTTTTACTTTTAATTTTTTTAAGCATTGATTTTTCGAAAAAAAAAATTATATATATTTTTATTTTTATATACATTATTCTCTACAATATTTTCCAAGATCTAATTTTTTTTTTTAAATAAGAATGACATTTTAGGTGATAGAGGTTAAAATTGAAGTTTGGACCTACTTCATGTAAATAAGGCAACTTGATTAACATTTTATTTTTATATTTTTTAATTTAGATTCAAATCTTAATTATAGTCCAGTTTTTTCTAATTATTAGTTTAGTGTTTTTTATTTGCTTTTTCTTTATTTAATTTATTTACTTTTCAAGTATTCATTTTTCCAGTTTTTTTTTTTATATTTTTATATGCGTAAAACAAATTGCTGAGGCTTTCAATTAATAAAACTGTTTCCACATTTATAAGTTTCATTGTTAGTTAGCAAAATAATCGAAACAGAAAAATTGAAGAAATAAATGCTCCTAAAACTGTGTAGCCGCACCACTAAGTAGAAAAGTATTTTTCCCTCCTGAAATTAAGGGACCAATAAGAGAGCTTTAAAAAACCTAGCTTTTATACCAGGTAGATCAGTTCAAGTCCTATAAGTTCAATTAAGTTCAGATCCTATAAGTTAAGAAAAGTTTAGATCCTATAAGTTTAGTTTAGAAAAATTCAAAAAAGGTTATGTTTACCTTCTTTAGATTATGTTAAATCTATAAAATATAACTAGGTTTGTGACCCGTGAAATTCACGGGTTTATTTGTTTTAGTTTTGATATTTTTATTGTATTGTTAATATTTGTTCGAGCAATTAGTTATTGATACATTTAAAAATATACAGTCTTGAAATACAAAGAAATTAGTTAGTTAATACCTTATTTTTTTGACAACTTTGGTTTAATTTTGTAAATCGAATCCGGCAAGTGACAATGTGGTAACTACTAATTTTGAGAAACTTGACAACGGAGCAATGACAAAGTCGACTCATTATATATACGTGTGTTTTACTCCGCAATATAATAAATTGAGTTTTTTAAATATTAAAAGTTGAAACCATCCGTACATAATAAATTCCGTATGGAAAAATTTTCAATAACGCCTTATAAGTAGGGATGGCAATGGGTAGGGTCTGGGTAGGGTCCGCCTAGACCCGGACCCGGACCCGAGATTTTCCCTTTGGACCCGTACCCGACCCAAACCCGCAAGGGTCTAAAATTTGAGGACCCATACCCGGACCCTATGGGTAAGGGTAGGGTCTGGGTCTACCCGCGGGTCCGAGTTTCAACCACTTTAGTAACAAGATTAATAGCTATGGGGTCTATAATATTAAAAAAAAAAAATCATATTACTTTAACATTATGAGTTTATTAATCTGCCGTTAATGGTGGTTGTCGGTCACCGCCTATTAGAGAAGTGGTTGTCAGTCGCTTATCAAGATTAATGGTGGTTTTCTCGTGTTAGTGATGGAGTGGTGGTATTGTCAGAAGAGTTTGGTTGGGTTTTATCACTTTATGGGATGAGGAAAGAGAAAGAGACTTTAGTTGGGTTTTTTTACAGTCTGCCAGTATGAATTCAGAAAAGTTGTGATTTTGATTTTTTTTCTTTAATAAAGGGTCTAAGGGTCGGGTATGGGTCTCATAAATTAGACCCGGACCCGAAATATTTTTTTAAGACCCATACCCGACCCATACCCATTGGGTCTGAAAAAAATGAGACCCATACCCGACCTATTAGGGTCCGACACTCAGGGTCTGGGTCGGGTCCCCGACCCACTGTCATCCCTACTTATAAGGTTGTAAACTCAATACCTCAGTATAGTTATCTCCAAATTATTTCCAGACCTCTTCATCAACCCTCCCATAGAAATATCTTTGAAATCTTATCACCACGTGCATGATTCAAATATTATTTACATCCGAAAAAACATTTATTATATCGATAGAAAAATATTAGCTACGATTCAATGCTATGGTCGGTATCTACTCCATGTATTACGAATTAAATTTTCATTTCAATAGCTCAATAATCTAAAAAACTATATTCCCTAAATTCGAATTCCAAAAAGTTCATAAAATTTTTTAAGTTCCTTATTACTATTTCAAGAATTTGATCCATCTCTTGTTATACTTATATCCATGATTCTATATAAAAATAAAAATAGTATTAAAGACTATACAATAATCTATTCCGGTTTTGAAAAAAAAAACACATAAACTTAAAAATATACGGATTAGAATTTAGAAACCATACTATTTAATATTTATCTGAAGGTTCACTTTCACTTCCTTTTAGTACGCTTTCTTTTAGTACATGCCTTGATAATAGTTCATATGAAATGAAAAAGAAAAATATATGTTAGAGATGATTATACTCATGAATACAAAAATACAAATTCAAATAGGTTAATCGGGAAAGCATAATAGTAAAATTACACAACAATATACGCTTAACTACTACAGATACAGGCTATAACAACGGGTAAAAACCATTGTAAAAACAAAAAGCGGACGTTGTTAAAGCGGCCGTTGTAAAAGGTATTTACAATGGTTAGGTTATTTACTAAAACCGTTGTCGAAAGTATTCACCACGGTTAAAAGCCGTTGTTGTTGCGAGTAAGCCGTTGTGGAAAGTGTTTCAAAAATTTGGTGGGATTAATATAACAACGGTTATCATATAAATAACCGTTGTTGTATCTTTCCCACCAAAATTGTGAAGACTTTTAACAACGGGTATACGCTAAATAACCGTTGTTGAAAGAGGTAGTAACAACGGTTCTTCGTTTAAAACCTGTTGTTGAATATTATGCGCGGGTATTTGTGAAAGGTATTTACAACGGTTCTTATTTTAAAACCTGTTGTTGAATATTTTGGTGGGTATTTGTGAAAGGTACTTACAACGGTTTTTGTTTTAGTAACCGTTTTTATTACGAACTCCTAATTTTTATAAAAATTAAATTTGTTTCATGCCATTCAAAAACCTGCATATATCAGCAGCAACATATATCAGCACTAGCATAAATCACAGCTGGGTTCATCAGAACTCAATAGATTCAATTAAACCACAACAACAGCATCATATATACTTACAAGGGGTTAACTTTACATGAACTGATAAAGCGATTAGAGAGATAAAGCGATTCTAGTAAGCTTTCTGCGTTTCTTCTGCAATGGCGAAAACAAGGAGAGCTTCGTCCCCGAGTAGTACCACAAAATCACCTAAAAATAATAATTCATCTGCTAATATAAAAAATACTTCAAAAAATAGTACTATTACGACAAATAATACAACTAATTGTGAAATTAATTCGCAATTAAATGAGACAGAATGTTCGAAATCAGCTGAATTACGCGCTTTTAACCTAGATAAAGAGTTGAGCTCCATTAATGAGAACAAATCCACAGATGAGGAGGACTGGACGGTGGTTAGCAATCGTCGGAAAGGGAAAGCTGCAGTGACTGGTAAGACTCCTTCTCTGAAGATTGATGTGTCGGATGTCAACCCTGAGTTGGAATACTGGTCGACTGCGATTTCTTGTTTTGTCCTTGGTGCTAATCCACCGAGTCAAGTGTTAGGAGGGTTTGTTAGGCGTATTTGGAAGGATTTATCGATTTCAACTGTCGCCTTCCAACCTAATGGTGTGTGTCTGATTCGCTTTAAGAACAAGGAGGATAAACAACGTGCTCTTCAATCTGAACCCCTCTTCTTTGATAATAAACCCTTTATTGTCAAGGATTGGACCCCTGGCATGAAAATTTCTAAGGACAAACCTGCCTCAGTACCTGTTTGGATCCGCCTTCATGATTTAGACATCAAGTACTGGGGTTTAGCCTTACCTAAGATTGCTGGTTTGGTTGGGAAGCCTCTCCACAGTGATCAGGCCACTAAGGATAGGGAGTATCTAGGGTTTGCTAGATATTTGGTTGAAGTAAAAATTGGTGATCCCCTACCTGATTTTGTTGAATTCATTGATGAGAATGATGTTTGCCAAAAGCAGGCAGTTCATTATGAATGGAAACCCGTTATTTGTACTGTTTGTCATGGCATAGGGCATGAAACTGGCTTGTGTAAGAAGAAACCAGTAGTGCAGCAGCCCAAAAAGGTTCAGCAGGTGTGGAAACCCAAAGCTGCTGTTCATGCTAAACCGGCTAAACCCACTGGTCCTGGTGCAGGAGGTCAGAATGAAACAAGTAGCAGAGATGTTGCACTTCCAGTGCTGCAGCCTAATATGGTTGTTACACCAATGCCATATCAGGGTTATGTTCTTAATTCTCTGACCCCTGCCAGAATTCTTAACAAGTTCTCTAAGAGAGGTGAAGGGAGCCTTGCAGGTCCCACGTTTGTTGATGTCCTTAGCTATTCCATCAGGAAGAATTTACTGAATAACATGGGCAAGGGAATCTCCTCAGCACATAACAATGGTTAGCATTCGGTTTTGGAATGTTCGTGGGCTAAATAAAAAGAATAAGCAAGGAGATGTTAGACGTCTCTTGCACATCAATAAGGTAGGTTTATTTGGTTTAATGGAAACTAAAGTGAAGACTATCAATATTAACAAAGTACAAGATAGTTTAGGGGATAGATGGCATTTCCTAAATAATAATGATCTTCATGAGGGGGGTAGGATCTGGATCCTTTGGGACCCTATTCTCTTCCATGTTAATCTTCTGATGAAGGATGCGCAAGGGATTCATGTGGCTGTTGTTCATTTACTGACTGGTTTCTCATGGACTTGTTCTTTTGTCTATGGGTTTAATAAGGACAGTGAGAGAGCAGGGCTATGGCAATCTATGTACTGTTGCAAAGCTAGTGTTACTGGTTCTTAGCTCATTATGGGTGATTTCAATAATGTGCTTTATGCTGGGGAACGAATTGGGTCTGATGTTACTCTTGCTGAGACTCATGATTTTCAAACTTGTGTTGATTCCTGTGGGTTATATGATCTGGTCACTCAAGGGGCATATTTCACTTGGAACAACAAGCAGGAGGAGAATCATAGGGTTTTTAGTAGAATTGACAGGGTCCTTGCTAATGATCATTGGTTGACTAATGGGCCTTCAGGGATTGCCTCCTTCCTCCCTGAGGGGCTCTTTGATCACAGCCCTTGCATTATCAATCTCTGGGAGGATACTGCCAGGTCTAACTACTGCTTCAAATACTTCAATATGTGGGGGAAGATGGTAGGTTCAAAGATACTGTTATTACAATTTGGAATCAACAGATTAAGGGGTGTAAGATGTTTCAAGTGGCTAAGAAACTCAAATTGCTCAAACACCCTCTCAGGAAGCTGAACAAAGAGGGTTTTGGGGATATCCTTAATACCACTAAGGTTGCTCAGTTAGTGCTTGAAGATCTTCAAAAGAGACTTCACCAGGATCCTTGGAATGTTAGCCTTCAAGCTGAGGAAAGAGCTGCATCTATTTCTTTCAAAGAATTGGATAAAGCCAAAAATATGTTTCTTAATCAGAAGGCCAAAATTCTTTGGATGAAGTGCAATGATGAGAACTCACATTACTTTCACAGTTCCATCAAAGCTAGGAGAGCACAAAATAAGGTGTTGACCATCAAGGATCATCATGGTGTTATATGCTCTGATAATCAAACCATTGAGAATGCCTTCCTAGATTATTACACTGATCTGCTAGGTAGCTCTAAGGCTGTTGTTAGGGTTAATCTTGGGGTTGTGAGGAGAGGTGCCTGCATTAATGATGCCCATGCTGCTAATTTAATTCAGAAGGTTACAGGGGGTGAAATAAGGGCTGCTCTTTTGTCTATCCCTATTGACAAAGCCCCTGGCAGGTTTCTTCAAGGATGCCTATGACATTGTTGGACCTGATGTGATTCTCGCTGTGCAGGAATTTTTTGATTCTGGTAAATTGCTGAAACAAATGAATGCTACTGTGGTGACTCTTATCCCTAAGAAGGAAGTCCCTGAGACTGTCATGGACTATCGACCTATTGCTTGCTGCAATGTCTTGTTCAAATGCATTTCTAAAGTTATTTGTGCTAGACTTGCTTTGGTTCTCCCTGACATCATAAGCCCTAATCAAAGTGCCTTCATTCATGGGAGGGAAATTGTGGATAATGTTCTCATTTGTCAGGATTTGATGAGACTTTACAATAGAAGGATCTGTTCTCCAAGGATTATGATGAAGATTGATCTTAAGAAGGCATATGACTCCATTGAATGGAGTTTTGTGGAGGATATGCTTGTTGCCTTGAAGGTCCCTGATCAGATGGTCACTTGGATCATGCAGTGTGTGACCACTCCGTCTTATACCTTGGCTCTTAATGGCTCCCATTTTGGGTATTTTAAAGGAGGCAGGGGGCCCAGGCAAGGGGACCCTCTTTCTCCTCTTCTCTTCACTATTTGTCTTGAGTATCTCACAAGGATACTTAATGTGGTGACTCTTAGACATGACTTTAGATTCCACCCTATGTGTAGAGGGCTTGGGCTTTGTCATTTAGCATTTGCAGATGACTTATTGCTCTTCAGCAGAGGTGATACTAATTCAGTTATGGTTCTAATGCGAGGTCTACACACTTTCTCAATTGCTTCTGGGCTTACCATCAACAAGTTGAAATCTGATATCTATATGAATGGCTTGACTCCTGATATTGAAGCTCAAATATTAGGCATCTCTGGTTTCAAAAAAGGTAGCTTCCCTTTTAGATATTTGAGTGTGGACATTTCATACAAGAGGCTTACTAACCATCAGTGCAATAAACTGGTGGATAAAATGGTGCAAAGGATTCACAGTTGGGGTGCAAAGCAGCTGAGTTATGCTGGTAGGTTAACCTTAGTGAAGACTGTTTTGACTCAACTTCACTGTTACTGGGCTAGAATTTATCTTCTTCCTAAAGGTGTCATTCATAAAGTTGACAGCATTTGCAGGAACTACCTGTGGTCTGGTAAGATGGGTACCACAGAGTCCCTGTAGTTTCCTGGGATAGATGCTGTCTGCCAAAATTAAATGGAGGACTGGGGATAAATAATAGTCATGTTTGGAACATAGCAAGCATCGGTAAATACTCTTGGTGGGTTGCTAATAAGAAGGACAGTCTTTGGGTGAAATGGATTCACCACTTATACATTAAGCAACAGGATTGGTGGACTTACTCTCCTAATATCAATTCTAGCTGGGTCTGGCGCCAAATCTGCAAAGTGAAAGACAAGCTGAAGACTTGTTTGGACTACCAGGTTTGGCTCATCTCACCTTACTCCACTCAGAAAACCTATGAGTACTTAATGGGTACCAGAGAAAAGATTAGCTGGGTACCCTTTGTTTGGAACCGAGTGTGTCTCCCTAAGGTCAATTTCATTACTTGGTTATATGCTCGTAATGCATCGCTCACTAAGATTAGACTACAAGTTTGGGGTAGTTTCGGATGGAGTCTGTTGCCTCTCAGTGCAGCTGCTCAGAGTCACAACAAAGATCTTTTCTTTGATTGTCAATTCAGTGCTCATTGCTTGATTTTGGTTAGGCAATGGCTGGGTGTGACATGGTCGTTTCACTCCCTGGAATGCATTCTTCGCAAACGTTTTCAGAGCTTACTGCAGAAACAAGTATTGATGGCCAGTTTTGCCTGCTTGGTGTATTTGATTTGGATGAGCAGGAACACTGCTAAACACGACAGTATGATTCCCCGACCTGCAAGGATCCTACATCAACTTCAGAGCATGATTAAATTCCGACTGCAAGCTGTGGAACCTCAGGTTACTATGAGAAGCCGAGGTTGGTTAAGTGATAGAGGACTGTTTGCTTGTTAATGTTAGATGTGTAATGAGCTAGTGGTGTATGTGTTAGGGCCTTAATTTATTTGGTCCTATTATGCTTATATCCATGTACTTGTTTTGATGAGCTTAATGAGAATTTTCACATTCTACCAAAAAAAAAAAAATAACTTTACATGAACTAAGATCATTCCCTAACTTCAACAAAAAATTTACTAAGCTGATCTAAGCTCTGAGTATCATGCATTTAGCCTTCAGCATTGCTATGTTCTAAGACGTATTTGCCCAACATGTCCCTTACCTCGTCTATATGTTGCCATTTGTACTTTGAAGTTCTTGTGGCGCGCGATTACATACTCGGAAAAAACAAAGATAAGACATTATTGTAACAACATACATCATTCAAAGATAGCAACATCATGGTATAGCAAAGAAGCAAGACAACATCAGCTCTAATTTAAAAAAAGTAATAAACACATTATTAAATTACTAACCTTTTCTGGAATAAGGATATATCTTCGCATAATAATCTCCAACATGAACCGACAAACGTAATATCCACATTGTATGCTATCCGGCTGGCGACGGACCTATTATTAAATAAAAACAAAGAGACGAGAGAAGGCCCACATCAGAATCTTGCACTTTAGGTATTGTATTAGTATTAAACACGTATTTTTGCACTTAAGGTATTGTATTTGAGCACGTACCCCTGTTATCGTAATAAAAGTAGGGCCATCATCAGAATCTTTCGTGAGTTGATCCTGCTCGTTAGCTCTTTTCTTCTCAAAGGCTTTTTTTTTTAAAAAAAAAAAAAAAAAGGAGGCAGAAACTCATATTTTTGGGGCAAAAATGAGTTTTTTGCTATAAATAAAAATTGAAACTTAATGTTATTATAAATAAATCAGTATTATAAACTTACTTAATAATCAAGCCCTTAAAAGTCTCGCTTGGTTGTCCATGCAAAGAGTCCAACCAAAAAACTTTCTTCTTTGTCGGCATGATGGCTGCTAGCACCCAATGAGTCCTACATCAAGAGACATCATCATTATTAACAAGTACATATATTAGTTATGAAAATGCCATTGTAGGGGGAAACGTAATATTAATTTGTTTATTACCCGTTTTCATTATAAGGGGTAAAAACCAACTTCTTGGTTGTCGCCAATTACTGAGCAATATAATATACCCGATCTTCTAACGAAAAAATCGTGATATCCATAGATAAAACATAGGGGCACATGAATCCGTATTGATCACATGGAATCTTGTTCTCGGGGATCACTCTCAATTTCAATATTCTACATTATTACGGTATTAAATTCCGGTATTTAAAACACTGTCTAGTAGTCAGAATATTAGAATATGAAATGATTTATTAAGAAACTTACTTCATCCAAACAAATAGGTGTTGGATATCAATCTCGTCTAGGCCAGCCCAAATGGCTAGCATCTCCCATGACATAATTGCTTCACGCTCAACCCCTACAATATGCTCCTCGAGCGGAATAATTATCAATTGCTCGGTTGCTATGCGATTGCTAGCCTCTGAATGCAGTTTCCTCATCGTCACCGTTCTTACTTTTAGCATGTAATCCTTCCCAGAATATTTTGTGGAGTTTAAACTCCTAACATCTTTCAGTTCGGGGAAATAATGCTTCTCTGATTTTGTGCTACTACCACCAGCCTACACATGTAGATAATTAAAATAATAAAAAATCCAAAGGTAACATATCCTAGCTAGCTAGTTGGAGTAATAAAAATAAAAGAGTACTTAATTAAATACCTCATCAACCTGCTCTTTCAATGATGAGGCAGTAGTAGCAGGTATGACTGGAGACTTAGGCTTATCCGTCTTTTTTATCCCCTACACAAAATTTCCATGCTTTTTAGAAATACAGAAAAAATATAAATAAAGGGAGGTTTTTAAAAAAATGGAGAAGTTAATTAAATACCTCATCAAGTTGTTGTTTCGACGAGGTAGTTGACATGTCTGGGGACTTAGGCTTATCCGCCTTAACCGGCTTTTTTGTTCCCTACAAAAAATTTCCATGCTTTTTAGAAATATAGAAAATATATAAATAAAGGGAAGTCTTTAAAAAAATGGAGAAGTTAATTAAATACCTCATCAAGTTGTTGTCTCGACGAGGTAGTTGGCATGTCTGGGGACTTAGACTTATCCGCCTTAGCCGGCTTTTTTGTTCCCTACAAAAAATTTCCATGCTTTTAGAAATACAGAAAAAATATAAATAAAGGGAGGTTTTTAAAAAAATGGAGAAGTTAATTAAATACCTCATAAAGTGCTTTCGGCTGAGGCGGAGACGAACGAGCCAGGAAGATGTGAGATTCAGGCCATTGAATGAAACTTCCAACCGCATCTCCCAGAATGGTAATGTCGTCACGAACTGGGACGGGCAGTTGAAAGTTTTCATGGCCTGGAAAGACTTCAGTTATCTCCACTTTTCTATGATTCGGCAAAAGTTTTTCGCCATGAACAACCACTACAGTTTCCGCTGTTGATTTGGTGGACACTTCTACGAGAGCCCGGCCAACACGCACAATTGGTTTCTCGAATTTAGGGTCAGCAAGAATAACTACCCTCCTGTTTACGGCCTACCAAGAATACACATACATTATTATATCCCAAAATTTAATAGAATTCATATAAATTTAACTAATTAAACACTTCATGCATACCTTATCAAAAACAAGAACCGACTTGAAGGGGATGTATGTTGCTGTTTTCCATCACCCGTCTTCTCAAGTTGCATCTCCTTTTCAGACTCATTATTTATCTAATAAAATTAACCAATGGCACGATGTCAGAAGTTATAGCATTAGAGCTGGCAGGGAACACACCCCCTGATCTTACCCCCAAAAAAAGAAAAGAAAAATAAGGAAGTATTAGGTACCTGATCGGCTTTAGTTGTTACAACTTCAGAAGCATTAGGTACCTGATCTTTCTGTATCTCGTTGACCGATACTTCCTTCTCATGTATTGCCAAGGTAGTAGTGTTCTCGACCTCTTGACCAACCTGTTGTACCTTACCCCCTTTAATGACATCCTCCATCATCTTTAATTCTTCTTCGGAAGGCTTGCCTCCAGCATTCATCTTTAGTAGTACGGATGCCAATAACTGAACCTGCGTGCCAAGAATATAATGTTTCAGCAATTTGTATCCCAACAATAACATGTGAATTGAACTTAAATGAAAATAATAGAATAAATGGTACCGTGTCACCTTCTCACCTTAGTCTTCCTTTTCTTCTTTTTCGGGCAAATTGTCCCATAATATTTCGTTACTCCAACCTGTAACGGACGCCCCTCAATCGACCTGGATGTTCGGGTCGGCCGATCGCTCTAGCAAGAACGTCATCACGACCATTGGGAGTGAATTTCCCTTCTTCTACCTCCTTCAATACCTTGTCCTATAATATATTAAATAAACTTCAAATTATATTTGTGACTAAAATAATAAAGTTAGTAATGAACTCGTCTTAATAAAATAATGCTTACTATGTTGGCCAACATTTCCTCATCATATTTGTCACGCGACCGGGATCCTTTAGGCGTGTGCCCTTCTTTATAAGTTACATGCCGATCCAAGTCGGTCACTCCCTTTGCCACCCACACATTAACATGGTAACAGTTATACATGTAAATGTGTATCAAGTCCAAGTGTGATTAAAAAAATCAAATCTCACAGGGGAATGCATGCTACTTACGAGGTTGTCTTCTATCAATCTGTAACCGCCTCGAGAACCATACCATTTCCCCTTCTTGCATGAAATGTTAGCACGATTTCTTCTGCTAACGGCCTTCAAATTATATAAAAGCGCAAGTATATGAGATAATAAAAAGATTATATAAAGAACTCATTAATTAAAAAAATGATAGGTAAATCGTTAAAAGGCGAGGATATTTAACCTGAAACTCCTCACTAGTTCTCATCGCTTTGAAAAGATCCCATTGTTCCTGACTGATGGTGGGACACTTGTTTGCCGGTGGGCTCTTACGCATCTCCCTTGTTGCCTTGTCCACATACAACCAATCCCTAGCAACGTCACACTTCCACTGCCTTAGAACACCCTCTGCCTTCTGCATTAAATACTTATCATGGCATTCATCGGCAATATCAAAGGCTTCCTTTATACGAGCCAAGTATAACTCCGCCAATTTTGGATTCAAATTTCTAACATCATCTAAATGGATAGGCACAAACTGTCTTGTGCAACATCCAATCCAACTGGATAAAAAACCCGCATTTGGACCAGTAGGGAAACCCTTCGAGCTTCATGTTATTTTAAGCGGCTATAGCTGCAAGGGCTGCAGGACACTTCGTAGCACTCCTCTCACCAGGCTTATTATCATCCCGACGCTTATTATTCTTTTGACTTCTTTTCCGTTTTTCACCCATGATAATCCTAAAACCCATGAATGAAATAGTAAATGAACAACTTAACAACGTCATGGAGAGTATTATCTAAAACCCTAAAGAGGAATGGTAATTTAAAACAATAGTTTGAGCTTCTAAAATCCTAAACCCTAATAAGAGGAATGAAGTAGATGATGCGGGATGATAAAGATAACAAAGAAGACGAAAAACAAACAGATGCATGAAAAACAAAAAAGATGATCGTCTTAAAACCCTAATGACGAAACACAAAATTAAAGTGAACATACCTGATGATGATGATGATGATGATGATGATGATGATGATGATGATGATAAAGAGAACGAGCAGGATGATAAGAGAAGGCAACGGAATCTGGGCGTCGGAAACTGGGCGTCGGCCGGCAATGAGAATGTAGAAAGCGGGGGAGAGAGAATAATAAACTCAGGATACCAACGGTTGAACTGATGTTGTGTGTGTTTGTGTGGTATGTTGTATGTGTTTGTAAATTAGTTTTTTATTAAGACAAACTATTGACAACGGGTCCTCAAAACTAAACCGTTGTTATATGTTAATAACAACGGGTTAATAAAAATCAACCGTTGTCATAACTTTATTACAACGGTTAAAATATATCCGTTGTAATATATTTTCACCCAATTTGCGCCAAAATGAAATATGTCTAAAAAAGCAATGACAACGGGTTGAGGTACTACACCCGTTGTTGAAAATAATAACAACGGGTAGTGTCACTATAACCGTTGTTGATAGTAATAACTACGGGTAATTTCAATATAACCGTTGTTGATAGTATTAACAACGGGTAATTTCAATATAACCGTTGTTATTGTTTAACACTTTTTTTTAAATTATCAATTCCATTACCAAAACTCAGAATAATATATACTTGTAATAAAGCGTAAGCACTATATATCCGCAACATTATTCAAAGAATTTCAACAACAAAGATCCACATCTAATAATAAGATCAAGAAAATAAGACAACACCAGCATGCATGCATACTGCATATCTACAAGATTTACCATGCCATGCAAATTTGGGAATCTTTAACAATGACCATTGGTTCTATTGGCTTTTTAAAGCTACCAAAAGCTAAAGACATACAACACATCTCAAACTTGCTATAAATTCAGAAAAGAGACATCCCATTAGCTCCCCACAACTCACTAATAAATTAAACCATCAAATTACTCATCTGAAAATGACTCAAAATGTTGGTCGTCCATACCACTGTGTCCTGATAAATGCCCCAGGCCACATAGATATAGACAATGGAAAATTTGCTGCCAAGAGCTTTAATCCTTTGAGTGTAGGGAAATATCCGTAAAATTCCCTTAAATTTTAGGACTATAACGTAACTTTAACATGTGATTAATGGTCATAAACGAAAAACAAGAGAAAACGATAAAGAACAAGAATCAACCTCGGGTCCTTTGTGAATTCGGCCTAAGAACAGAAATCAATATAGATTTCCTCCTAATCGTTGCACCCAAGACCGTCTGAGACTATGCCCCTTGTGCTAGAAAGTACTCTCTAATTGCCTTGCAATATTGAGAGAGTTTTTGTGAGGTTTTCGATGTGAGATCTAGGTTTCAGAGAGAATGCCTCCAAAACCTAATTTTTTGTGTGCAAATGAAATGCCTTAGGTCAAAAAGAGAAGCTCTCTTTTTTGTCCCATTTCGGTCCAAACCGTGTACATGAGGGAGGGAGTGGGCTTTCCACTTCCTCCTTATTTTTAACTCGTGGTCCGACTCAAAATGCTAAAATGTATATGACGGGATTTTATTATAAATCGTCATCGGTTATCGGTTATTAAAATATCAACTAGTAACATGACTCAGTCGATATATTAATACTTGTCCGACAATGACAATATTGTATAATTAATTAATTCAATATACATTAATTAAATATAATCGTTTATATTCAATTTACGAATTAACCGCTTAATTCACATTAGCCAAATTATTTAATCAGATTAAATAATTATCTCAACATCGCGTTTGACTAATTATTAGTCAATAACTTCGACTAACCGCTTAGTCATATTAGGCATCAACATGATCGTATTTTCATACTTGTCACATCTCTCAAACGTATCCTATAGGTGTGACTTTTAGGGACCAGTTGATCACCGCCATCAGTATGACAATAACGTCAAACTTATCTAGCAAGCCAACCGTTATTGATAAACGTGGACCAACTGATAATAATACAAAAGTATACCCTTTGATCCTTTTAGAGATTTATATGTCATTGCACTAATCAGAGAGGACACCAGCCCCAACAAGCTCCCACTTGTCCGTACAAGTGTACGTGCAATAACGTTATCCGCACTAACGGAGGACACCGCCCAACAAACTCCCACTTGTCCATACAAGTGTATGTGCGATAACCGATTCTCATATCCATTTAAAATTTCTCCCACTCAATGTAAAACAATTTGCGATCCGTATCCGCAAAGGTCGTATTTTAGAATCGATCCGTATCAAGAGTGGTTTCCCTAGAGAGTAACTTAACCGATAAAAACGACCGTATTCGAGCATGGTCATGCATTTCGCCTGACTCCTCGAGTGGCCCTGAGAAATATCGAGTACCTGATAAAGGGTGAATATTTCCTTCAACTCGACTCCTGCCGATCTAAGCACAAAGATGAAATGACCTAAAAAAATCTACTTGGCCCCCTGTTACGGATGACCGTGAGAAAGAAACCAAAGTCACCCAAAATCTGCCTTAATCTCAAGAGACAGTCGATAGTCAAAAGAATCGACTCTTAGGATCACCATGGAGGTCCTATTCACGACCTGGCACCGAATGTTATAAAACATTTAGGACTCCACGTCGTTGTCGCAATAGTGTCCTACGAGATATCCGTATAACTCGCCTCTGTGATTGGTCAGTCAACCGTTTGACTTATGGCTCGTTGAACCCACCATCAACCAACGTCACAAAATAATTGCCAGAGTTATCAGCTCACGTGGGCAATTAAGGACCAAAAATATGATGTTTGTTCAGTTCACTTTGTGGTGTTCAAAATTGTCGTACAAATCCACATGAAAAACAAAATATATAAATATCAAAGCGATGATGTCGTATAGAGTACAAAAGAGAATGAATCTAATCCATAAAAGAGTACTACAACTCAGGAACACGTTTAATTCCCATGGAATTAACATGCCCTTCATGCTTATCTTGTCGTAATGGTTTAGTGAGAGGATCTGCTATATTATCATCTGTAGTAATCTTTTCTATCACTACCTCCTTTTGCTCCACGTAATCTCGGATTAGATGAGCTTTCCGTTGTACATGTCTAGACTTGTTGCTAGACTTAGGCTCCTTAGCTTGGAAGATGGCACCTCTATTGTCGCAATAGATGGTGATCGGATCATTCGAACTAGGCACTGAGATAGTCCTTGTAAGAACCGACGCATCCATATCGCTTCCTTTGCAGCCTTCGTACGCGGCATAGTACTCGGACTCGGTCGTAGAATCTGTTTGTAACACTTTGTTTGGAACTCTTCCACCGATCGAGCTAGCGCATTAAGAGTAAAAACGAATCCAGACTGAGATTTCGAGTCATCTCGATCCGTTTGGAAGCTAGCATCTGCGTAACCGGTTGCGCATAGCTTTTGTTCGCCTCCATAAGTCAATGCCCAATCTTTAGTCCTCCGTAGGTACTTAAGAATGTTCTTGACAGCCATCCAATGTGATTCACCTGGATTGTAATACCCGTCCTTTTAGGGACCCTTTGACCAGCGTTGACTGACCTTGGGAGCGGGAATAGTCTTAGAAGTAAGTGCTGAAGTCATCTTGGGTTGCGTGTTAAGAGTGGTACTCGATAGAGTAGAGGCTACTCGATCGAGTAGCTAGGTTACTCGATCGAGTAGGGGGCTACTCGATCGAGTATGTTGGGTACTCGATCGAGTACTCAGTTTTCAGCGAGGGTTTTATATCGCGTTTTGTTAAATCCGCAAATCACTTCCACCACTTTCCTTCTATCATTCAGTCGCCTCTTTCCCTTCCCTTCACCTCAAAACCTCCATGGAAGCCTTTTTGAAGATCCTTGAACCTTAGGAGGGCGTCACTGGTGTCGGGTAGCGGTCTCTTGCTGAGTTTTCTCCCTAATAGGTATGTCATAATCATCATCGGTGTCCTTGTTCTTTAGTTAGGGTTTGCCTGTTAGTAATAGATGATGGTATTCTGGTTATAGGCGTTGCTTGGTCGTTGGACATGTTATCTGTCGGCATGGATTGGTTGCGGTGGCTTAAAGGTAGGTTCGCCTACTCAGTTTCTGTAGATGGTCTAGCGTGTCAGTTGATTGATGTGTTGTGTTTGGTTGTTTGATATAGTAATTGTATTGTGATTGTGGTTGTGATCGTTGTCTATGGTTCGTGAGGCGTGGCCTCGGCTGAGTGGGGTCACTTGCGGGAGTGGCTTCACGCCCTAGTTTCGCCTTCTGTGGAACCCGCCACAGAAGGGATGTGCACATTAATGGGCAGGGTTATCGCTCGGTATGATGAGCGGAGATTTGGTGGGTGCGGCTGCGGTCCCCCACTGGCAGGACTGGTCCAGTGGACAGTCAGTGACAGAGATTGGTTGGATTGTCGTGACTGTGTGTGTGAGATTGATAGCATCGTATTGTGTTGTTGGTTGTAGCTGTTATTGCTGTTTCTTATCTTAGTACTGACCTTGTGTGGTTGTTTGTTTGTTATGTGTCTGCCGTGATCCCTTATGGTGAGCAGTCGGTCTTAGCAGGTGTTGATGTTGTTGATAGCTGGAGTCCGGGCAGGGATGAGTCCTCACGAGATATGGCGGTCATAGTGAATAGTCTTTGAGTTGTACCTTTATATTGTATTTTGGTTTAAATCGCTTGGAATATATCTTAATAGTTCTTTTATCGACATTTGAATATTGCTATCCTCGGGCAACCGAGTTGGTAACGCCCTTATATCCTAAGGAAGGCCTAGTTAAGGCTCCTCTGAATATGGGGGTGTTACAAAGTGGTATCAGAGCGACGATTTTGGAACCTGTAACAAATGAACATAATGAACGTAGGGAGTCTAATAAAATGAACCTGGTGTATGTGTAATGGGAGCCCCAGCTGATGCTAGATTTTGGGTGAGTAGGCGCCCTCATTTCAAGATCTTGGCCCCATGACACTTAAGCCAGTCACATGGTATGGGAATGGGGAGTCCGAGTGACTATGTGTGATATGCATGTTAATTGTGCAGGAGCTACCTCCGGTTAAGTCTTTGCTAGAAGTTAGTAGGGGTGTGATGGTAGTATTTAGGCCGTGTATGGTAGTTCTTTGAATGATTAGCAAGCTTATATGATAGTTATGAGATATGTGACGAAGGTTTACGTGATAGAGATCCGTGAAAATGTGGAATCGAATGTCGTGATATGAATAGTGAACACGTGGGTGTTTGCTATAAGTTAATGATGACGGGAGTCATCTACGAGTTTATAAATCCACAGTAATCACTGTGATGATAGTTATAGTATAGTAGAGTATAATTCGGGACATAGTATATAGTAATGTGTTTATGCCTACTTGTTGGTTGAAACTTTTTCTGCTGCGTAATGTTTGATTCGTGCAAGATGAATTGCTTATGATAGAATGTGAAACATGGTAGATTAATTGGTTTTGAAAAGTATGCATTTATGTGATACGCGAAAGAAAGAATTAATGTTAATCATACGCTTCAAATTGAAGTAAACACGAGTTTAGTAGTAACGTGTAAAGTAAGTTTAAGTGTATTATGATGGCGGGATTATGTTTAGAAATGATTCGAGTTGGACAATTTGTGTGGCGTAAGGTAATGTATGCTTTAGTAGTTGAGACGGTGTGTAGTGATGGTAATGCGTGAGCAAGGGCGATAATCGGTGCCGAATTCCGAACTTAGTTTGGAATCGACACACATGTTGTTTTGCAGGTATCTTTGAATTACTTCGTACTTTCGACCGAGTACTTAACTATACTTGACCGAGTGCGGGTGTTTACTAGGCCGAATAGACCTCACTCGATCTAGTTAGGAAGCTAAGATGTCGGGATGTGGGAAAGACTCCTGCAGATACTCGACGATTTAGCTCCTACTCGATCGAGTAGGGTGGTACTCGATCGAGTACCCCAGGTACTCGATCGAGTAGGTTACTGTACAGCGAATCCTACGGGTTTTCTAAAACCCCTAATCTTTCTATTTCTTTCTATTTCTTCCTCTTATTCCCTATATTTCGAAACCCTAAGTTCCTCCTAAATCCTTATTCCTCTCAAATCCTCTCATACTCTTGGGTTAAGTGGTGATTCTTGGGTTAATTTCCTTGCTTAATTTCGTTTCTTTACTTTGTTAATCAATCAAGGTATGCTATTCTTCTTAATTTACATGATTTATTGTTTTGAATGTGTTAGAGAAGTGAAACGATCTGAAATTCCGATTATTATGATCAATTTGGTGTTTTTAATTGTTGAAACATGATTCACATGCCTTCTTTCCATGTTTGTTGGTGACTAATTGCTGTAAATTAGATTAGAAATTGCAAAATTTGAAATCGAAATTTCTAGGGTTTCCAAAATTGAAATCGATTTTTGGTTGTTCTACAATGGTTAGATGGTAGAATTGAGCCTTAAATATTGTTTATGTCATGTTGGAGGATAGATTTTGATAATTCCACCTTAGAAAGTTGCCTTAAAACTCCGTCTTAAAAGTGCCTCAAATGGAAATTCGTGATTTATAATTGGAAAAATTAATGTTGTGAATGACATTATAAGTATAAGTTAAACTTCAATATGATAATAGAAACGATAATTGATGAAAATATGCCAAGATTATCACAGCTGTAAAGACCGTCTGAAAATTTTAATTGAGTTGTTGTTCATAATAGTGAAGGGTGATAATGATATGTTCTAACTCATTCTTGTCCATGAACTAGTAAGAGTACCTCACATGTGATTAGAAGTGTGTTTGGAATAACCTTAGAATCATGCTAAGATATTCAAATTTGTTGGGCATACGTAATCACCATGATAAATTGCTTTCACAACTATGGCCTATGAGTAGTAGTAAACTGAGCTTGCATGTCAAAATTTGGAAACTGTTGACGAATGCGTGTACATAGTGTGATATTCAAGGTTAATAGCATGAATTATGTGCTTCACATGTCAAATTTGTTGGTGAAATTGTGTACTTAGCTGGGTATGTGAATTCAAATTACATGAAATAAATATTTGCATGTTTATACAAGTTGCTTGAACATATGCCTTAAGCAGATGCCGAGACTGAACCTTGGAATCCGCCAAAGTAAGCGGGGAGGGTAACCCACCCGAGATGGGGAGGGAGTGGACCTGTGGTACCCGCAGTTCCCGAATACCCTTCAGTTGTTTTTGTTGATTTCAAGCAGAGGGAGCGTTTTGTAGCTTTACAAAAACGCAAAATGAGACCTACGAGGTGTATAGACACTACTGTGTTGGAGGATTTAGAGATAGAGACGGATGTCCGTCACATATTCGAGACCTTGGGTTTTACGGGTTTGTATAGGCTGAGGAAGCATACTTACCCTTTTCTTACTTTGGAGTTCATGAGCTCTTTTAACTATGACCCAGCGGGCCGACTTGTTGAGTTTAGATTAATGAACACCAGCTTTCTGTTGACTATGGATTTGGTTGCCTCTCACCTTGGGTTGGCCAAACCTCCCAAGAATTCTATCACCGACATCCCGGCCGAGTGAGTGCGGCGTCCGCCGCCTAATGCCTTGCTTGATCGGGAAGCAAGCTCCCACCTCGAGCAACATGCTTTGATTAATGACGTTCGATGTTATCTTGAGGGTCTTTCTCCGTTCTCTTTCGAACCTCCTCTATGACGAAAGGATATCGAAAATTGAATAATCATGAGGTCTTACTTGATGTCTTACCTCAACCCGGAGCGGGCCAGAAAGTGGTCTTTAATGCTCCTTCTATGGTTTGTGCTTTGCCCTTGCCTTGATGGCTTATTCCTCTTCCCTTGCACTGAGTTGTGGCGCTATCGCCACTCGGTTAGCTGAAAAGCTAACCTCTTTTGAGGCTTCTTCGGAGTACGTGCCTCTAGCTACCCCAGTGCCTACCATGGATCGTGACTACTATCTCGACCTGAAATGGTTGAGGACCTTGACTGACGGTAGCCTAGCGTGGAGGGTGTGGGGCATGAGTTGGATGAAAATTCCAGCTCCTCAGCACCTCCCACCGACGGAGCCCTTGGAGCCGACGGTAGTGGCGGTGGACTCCGATGATGAGGAGGAGGAGGAGGAGGAGGATAGACCCCGCCATCTGCAGACCTATCTCATCGACGACACCATCCTGGAGGTGATGCCGAGCCGACGAAGGGCGAGAATGCGGGAGTTGTGGTGGTGGAGAGACCCAGGTTGGGGAGGGGACCCCGTCGAGTGAGGGAGAGGGCCTCGAGACTAGGCCACACCGGTAGCGCCACAAAGAAAGCAAAGAAGAAGATCCTTTTCCGTGCTACCCTTTCCTCGACACCCCGGAGACGCGGTCCAGCTACTTGGCAGATAGAGTGTCATCTACCTTGACACTCCGGAACATGCACGAGATGGCGTACGCTCAGGGGATAGGGACCGAGGGACCGCATCCAGTTTGGTGGAGTGGAGTTGGGGACTACTCAGGGATTTTCCATTCCTACGGGGTGGATCAGTCGACGTGGGGGGCACCTCAGTCCTTTCCTTACGGTGGCTTGACTCCATGGTACGTGGGTCCAGGAGCAGGAGCAGGAGTGGATGCGGGGATCGGGTCATCGGGAGCAGGTGCATCTGGTGGTGGTGATGATGAGTGATGTTTGAGCAAAGAAGAAGCGAAGCAGGAGGAGTGATACTCCTTGTTTTATCCTTGTTGATGGTAGTTGGTATTAGTGGTTAGAAGTATTGCTAGACTTTAGTAGTTATTTCGTTGAGACTTGATTTTGGACTTGTATTGTGGCCATAAGGCCGGATTTATTACTTACCTATGTTGCAGCATTGACTTTGGGGTCGGGAAATCATCTCGACCCAAGCTATGTGTCGGCTATATATATATGTGTGTTAGTTTATGACAGGTTTTATAAGGGACTTGGCCTGTAGGAACTCGATAGAGTACCCCGTACTCTATCGAGTAGCTGCAGGAAGATGGGATAAAAGCATTCTGACTTGTAGGCTACTCGATCGAGTAGCCAAGACACTCGATCGAGTAGCATGGCACTCGATCGAGTATCGCTACATACTCGATCGAGTAGCACTGTTACAGGAGGTTCTCAAAAAAATTAAAATGTCCAATTGTTTTATAATGGCAAGTTTAATGTTTAATGTGGCTATTAGTGCGTAGTTACACCTTTGAACCATTAATTTTATATGTTGGAAGTCAAGTTTCGGTTTTATATACATCCTGATAACGATTAGTGAAGTGGTGACGGTTTCTTGTTGTTTTAATATTACAATATGTCATTTTACCATTTATTCATTGAAGTTACATTTCTTCATACGCTGTGCGCGCAATGTTAACGTGCTTTATCGTTGGCGACTAGTTGTCCCGGAGAGTTGTGTATGATTTATAATTTAACGAGTTTAGGCTTAACGAGTAATGTCTACAATAAATAATATGTTTCGACCCATGTCATGAATCAGATAATAAGTAATATGCGTTGAAATTGGGTGGTGAACTTCGGGGACGAAGTTCCTTTTTAGAGGGGAAGAGTAATGTCGCGAAATAAAAAGGCTGTTTTTGAATAATGTTTTGCTTGTTTATAATGTTGTTGGTATTATGTTTTGCTTTAGTTACACAAAAAAAAAAAAAAAAAAAAAAAAAAAATTCTGAAGTATAACGAATTACTTTAGTTCTTTAAAGTGAGTGTGGTTGTATGTTTCAAGAGACGGTCATGAAGAAATAGTTATAGTGCGATGAATCGTATTTGAATCACGTTGCCGAGTAACACGGTGGCATTAGTTGTACCACATGAAAGTGGATATGAGACATGTTCTAGATTGATAGTTTGGTAGTGGTTACTGTATGTTGGGTGATCGTGAGTGGCGATTCGCATTGCGAGTCAGATGTTTTATATATATATATATAGAATAACGGTTGACGGTGATAACGCTTGCATGATAGTGGTAAGAATCGATAGGTATAAATGTGGACGGTGATGATGATGACATGGGGGGGGGGGATGGTATTTCCAAGAGGTAATGGTTTGACCAGGAAGATTGGTGAGATCGTGTTTGTTCCGTGTCATGAGCGGGAGAGGTGAGTTGAACTTCGGGGACGAAGTTCTTTTTAAGGGGGGAAGACTGTAATACCCGTCCTTTTAGGGACCCTTTGACCAGCGTTGACTGACCTTGGGAGCGGGAATAGTCTTAGAAGTAAGTCTTTGAAGTCATCTTGGGTTGCGTGTTAAGAGTGGTACTCGATAGAGTAGAGGCTACTCGATCGAGTAGCTAGGTTACTCGATCGAGTAGGGGCTACTCGATCGAGTATGTTGGGTACTCGATCGAGTACCCGCCAGCGAGGGTTTTATATCGCGTTTTGTTAAATCCGCAAATCACTTCCGCCACTTTCCTTCTATCATTCGTCGCCTCTTTCCTCCCCTTCACCTCAAAACCTCCATGGAAGCCTTTTTGAAGATCCTTGAACCTTAGGAGGGCGTCACTGGTGTCGGGTAGCGGTCTCTTGCTGAGTTTTCTCCCTAATAGGTATGTCATGATCATCATCGGTGTCCTTGTTCTTTAGTTAGGGTTTGCCTGTTAGTAATAGATGATGGTATTCTGGTTATAGGCGTTGCTTGGTCGCTGGACATGTTATCTGTCGGCATGGATTGGTTGCGGTGGCTTAAAGGTAGGTTCGCCTACTCAGTTTCTGTAGATGGTCTAGCGTGTCAGTTGATTGATGTGTTGTGTTTGGTTGTTTGATATAGTAATTGTATTGTGATTGTGGTTGTGATCGTTGTCTATGGTTCGTGAGGCGTGGCCTCGGCTGAGTGGGGTCACTTGCGGGAGTGGCTTCACGCCCTAGTTTCGCCTTCTGTGGAACCCGCCACAGAAGGGATGTGCACATTAATGGGCAGGGTTATCGCTCGGTATGATGAGCGGAGATTTGGTGGGTGCGGCTGCGGTCCCCCACTGGCAGGACTGGTCCAGTGGACAGTCAGTGACAGAGATTGGTTGGATTGTCGTGACTGTGTGTGTGAGATTGATAGCATCGTATTGTGTTGTTGGTTGTAGCTGTTATTCTTTGTGTCTTATCTCGCATCGACCTTGTGTGGTTGTTTGTTTGTTACGTGTCCGCCGTGATCCCTTATGGTGAGCATCGGTCTTAGCAGTGTTGATGTTGTTGATAGCCGAGTCCGGGCAGGGATGAGTCCTCACGAGATATGGCGGTCATAGTGAATAGTCTTTGAGTTGTACCTTTATATTGTATTTTGGTTTAAATCGCTTGGAATATATCTTAATAGTTCTTTTATCGACATTTGAATATTGCTATCCTCGGGCAACCGAGTTGGTAACGCCCTTATATCCTAAGGAAGGCCTAGTTAAGGCTCCTCTGAATATAAGGGTGTTACATGGATGCTGTTGGAATCGACTTGTCATACTCAATGCATATGCCACGTCCGGACGTGTGCATATCATGGCATACATGATTGATCCTATAGCCGAGGCATAAGGAATCCGTGTCATGCGCTCTTTCTCTTCCGGTGTCTCTGGTGCCTGAGACTTGCTCAAATGCACCCCTGGAGCCATAGGAAGAAACCCCTTTTTGGAGTTAGTCATGCTGAATCTCTCTAGGATCTTGTCTATGTAAGACTCCTGACTGAGAGATAATATCCGACGTGATCTATCTCGATAGATACGGATGCCCAAAATTCTTTGTGCCTCACCCAGATCTTTCATCTGGAAATGGTTCTTCAACCACACTTTTACCGAAGTTAAGAGAGGTATGTCATTCCCAATCAGGAGTATGTCATTAACATACAATATTAGGAAGACAATCTTGCTCCCACTCGACTTGATATATAGACATGGTTCCTCGACCGATCGAGTAAATCCATTTTCTTTAATCACTTGGTCGAAACGATGATTCCAACTCCGAGAAGCTTGCTTAAGTCCATAAATGGAACGCTTAAGCTTGCACACTTTCTTAGGATGTTCAGGATCGATGAAACCTTCGGGTT
This sequence comes from Silene latifolia, assembly GCF_048544455.1. Classification (NCBI taxonomy): domain Eukaryota; kingdom Viridiplantae; phylum Streptophyta; class Magnoliopsida; order Caryophyllales; family Caryophyllaceae; genus Silene; species Silene latifolia. The sequence continues at coordinate 20,625,507 of NC_133537.1, read as the reverse complement.
GTACCATGTACAACTCTTCCTCCAAATAACCGTTTAAGAAGGCGGTTTTCACATCCATCTGCCAAATTTCATAGTCATGAAAAGCGGCAATCGCTAAAATAATCCGAATGGAACGCAAAGATGACTACGGGTGCAAAAATTTCATCGTAGTGCAAACCTGGCACTTGGGTGAAACCTTTAGCAACTAGTCGTGCTTTATAGATATCTTGTTGACCTTCCACAAAATGCTTTATCTTGTAAAGCCATTTGCATTGAAGGGGACGAACCTTAGCAGGTAAGTCAACAAGATCCCATACGTTGTTCTCATACATGGAGTCCATCTCGGATTGCATGGCCTCAAGCCATAGCTTTGAGTCGGAACTAGTCATGGCACCTTTATAGGTTGCGGGTTCACTACTCGTTAAGAGCAGAATGTCATCTATGTCATGTTCCTCGACCATACCTATGTATCTGTCCGGAGGAATAGAGACTCTACCCGACCTCCTAGGTTCCTCAGGAATATTAACCGCAGCCGGGATTGAAGGAACTGGTTCCTCCAATGGTTGCTCGGCATTTGGTTCTGGAATCTCCGATGTTCTCGAAGGTTCTATTACTCTTCGCGTTCTCGAGAAACTCCTTCTCTAAGAATGTCGCACTAGCCGCAACAAATACACGTTGTTCGGTTGGCGAATAGAAGTAATGACCAAATGTTCCTTTAGGATAACCTATAAAGTATGTCTTGACCGATCGCCGGCCGAGCTTATCCTCGTGTCTCCACTTGACATAAGCCTCGCAGCCCCAAACCCGTATAAAGGACAAGTTAGGGACCGTTCCCTTCCATAGTTCATATGGAGTCTTGTCAATAGCTTTAAACGGACTTCGGTTAAGTATTAGAGCAAATGACAAAGAGCATAACCCCACAATGAGGCAACACGGTGTGACTCATCATGGATCGAACCATATCAAGTAGTGTTCGATTTCTCCGTTCGGACACACCATTCAATTGAGGTGTTCCAGGTGGAGTTAACTGTAAGGCAATCCCACAGTCCTTAAGGTGTTGATCAAACTCGTGAGAAAGATACTCGCCACCACGGTCTGATCGTAGTGTTTTAATCTTTCTACCCAGTTGGTTCTGTACCCGATTCTGGTATTCTTTGAATTTCTCAAAGGACTCACTTTTATGCTTCATTAAGTAGACATAGCCATATCTACTCAAATCATCCGTGAAAGTGATGAAATACCTATAGCCTTCTCGTGCGGTGATTGACATAGGTCCACACACATCCGTATATATGAGTCCTAATAGGTCAGCAGCGCGCATTCCAACACCTTTGAAGGAAATTCGAGTCATCTTACCAATGAGATATGATTCACACGTGCCAAATGATTGAAAATCAAAGGCCGAGATAGCTCCATTCTGTATGAGCTGTTTAACGCGTTTCTCATTAATGTGTCCCATACTGGCGATTACCATAGATAAGTTTGATCTTTGTCACCAACCTTTAACATCTTATTCATTACGTGCAATATTTCGGTGGTCTGATCTAAAACTTAAATTCCGTTCATGGAGACTGCCTTGCCATAAATCATATCGTGTAATGAGAAAATGCAGCTATTATTCTCTATTACAAATGAAAAACCAAGTTTGTCAAGTGCAGAAACTGAAATAATGTTTTTGGATAGACTGGGTACATAATAGCAGTTATATAAAAATAACTCAAATCCGCTAGGAAGCTGGATCACATATGTTCCCCTCGAGACGGCAGCCACTTGTGCTCCATTCCCGACACGCAGTCCACCTCACCCTTTACGAGGGGTTCGATGTTTCGAGGCCCCGCACATGATTGCACAGATGAGAACCACAACCAGTATCTAGTACCCAAGTTCCGTAACTTGCGTGGTTAATCTCAATCATATGAATAAAAGAAGAAGAAGAAGAAGACATACCAACAGGGTTAACGCGACCTGCTTTTATGTCCTCATGGTATACAGGACATGTACGCCTCCATTGCCCAGTCTTGTGGCAATGATGGCATTCCATGTTACCGGTCTTGCTCTTTGTCGCGCCTGATGAGGTGCTCGACTCACCAGGCCCACTCTTACCTGATCCCGACTTCTTAAACTTCGGTTTACCTCTACCTAGGTCTGCCCGAGCTTTGCCCTTACCCTTGCCCTTGTTTGACACAACGAGAACATCCTGTTTTAGGCTCCCACTAAACTTCATGTCCTTCTCGGTCTGTACGAGAAGGGAGTGTAGTGCATGAGGACTTTTATTCAAATCATTCATATAGTAATTGGCTCTAAAGAACGCAAAACCATCGTGGAGTGAATGAAGCATGCGGTCAATCACGATGTTCTCACTGATCTTACAATCAAGTGCCTCCAGTTTCTCGACATTCTCAATCATGCTGAGAATGTGTGGGCTAACTGGTTGGCCCTTCTGGAGTTTCGCCTCAAAGAAGCGACAGGTATGCTCATAGTCACGATTCTCGGTGCTTTCGAGAATTCCTTAGTGAGCGTGGTGAAAATCTTGTTCGCACCTTGGGCTATGAAGCGTTTCTGCAAATTGGATTCCATTGCAAAAATGAGTACGTTTTTAATCGCACCCGCTTCCATGACGAAATCGCTATACGTGGCGATCTCGTTAGCTCGGCCGTGGGGCCTGGGTTTGACGGGATGGGCTCAACCAGATATTTGAGCTTCCCGTCGGCAATGGCGATTCCGTAATGCCGCCTCCCATTCCGCGAAGTTTGATCCATCATTCTTCATCGAGTAGACGATTCATCCGATTCATGAAGATCCGCCGTGGACTCACGGTCCAATGTGGCACTTGGCATTGGTTCGTCAAAGACGGCCACCATTTTGTTATTAGCAGTTTAAATGATCGTGATCTACACTAAAAAAGAAAGGAAAAACAAAACGAAATAAGCAACTCATCGAGGTGATTTAAGTCTATTTAAAATTCATTTTAACGTGTAGACTCATTGCACTTGCATAATTGATCTCCCTCAAGAATAATACAAGTGATCCCAAGACTCAATTTCCGTAAATTGATAAGCCAACTGTTTAGCTAGTTCTACCGTTAGAACTCTTGGTCGATAGATTTCCGTAAATCCTATCTATAGTCCACCATAATCACAGGATCGTACGAGTGACCATAGTGTTGAGATAAAATAGGTCAATCAGTTCCAACTTACCCGACGTAGAAGGGGTCATATTATGCCTACCGACGAAGAAGGGATTCATTGGAGTTTGACCTATAAAGACTATTCTCAATTTTTGGTTATACGAGGAAGATCCCATCAACTTAGTTTTAATTCATTTTAAGTGAACGAAAAACTAGCATTACGTGAATGAATTAACTTAGGTGATGGCTTAAGTAAAAACGTGTGATATCTGTATATCAAAGAAAACTAACGCGTGACCTCTATATGAGTCAGTTTTCATGCAATTATTAGGTGGTTTGGTTTTAGGCGGAATATGATGCAAACTATCGTTACGATGAAAACATAAATAAAAATGCAATACGTAAATAAAAATTCCTAGTGTGGCCTATCCTAGTAAAAAGAACATAATACAACTTTGGAATCCACCGTTGGACCCGAGAAGCTTGTCTTGATGTTCCATCTTTGTCCATGCAGCGGGAGTGAGCATCCGATCTCCATCTTTGGTCTTCTCAAAATTACAATTTAAAAATTACAAAATATAAACCTATTTACATTCTAAATTAAAACTGTAATTACAAGAAAAAAACAAAACGGAGATGCGAGATCTCAAAATACAACCAAGACCGTGTTCCATCATTACGGTAACACGTTCTACTAAGGCCACACTAAGTTACAACCGTTTGTAAAAAGAAAATAAATACGTAATAAATTCATTCATGGCATTCAAAAGTAACGATAAATAAATAAAAATGCATCAACTAAAACAAAATTTATTCGTGACATAATTCCGTAATTATGTTAAATTTATCCAAACCACCTTTTAACAATTAAAATTATGTGACAAAACCGCTTCTATCAACTTAATTTTAATTCATGATAATCCGTTACTTTAAATTGCTTTAAAATAACTAAATGGTACGTGAGTGAACCGTTTCACTATCAAGCGAATGCATAAAATCCGTATTATGCATATGTTATGGCCAAAAATACCAAAAAATTTTTTTTTTTTTATTTTAGCTGCAATTGCCGAGAGCAAAAAACATAAATTTTTTTTTTCTTTTTCTCACGGCCTGACCGAGAGCTGCCCAAAAAAATTTTTTTTTTTTCAATGGCTCATGCCGTGAGCAATAACAGGTCAAACAAAATCGATTTGACAAAAACCAATTGCAATTTGAACATAATCCGTATTAAAACAAAATTACAATTGACAAATCTTTAACATATTGCTATGATTATCGTTTAAAATAACAATATGCAAAGAAAAAATCGAAAAACAAAATCAGACGATTGAGACTGATCAGCAGTAAGCCGTGTGGCACGGCTTCCAATGCAAAAAAAAATAAAACCAGCCGTGTAAAAAAAATTCGGCAGCACGATTTTTTTTTTTTTATGCAAAAATTTATCGATTCAATTCGTTTAATGAAAAACACAATGAAAAATTTACGTGGCCTCTCTCTGATACCACTTGTAGGGAAATATCCGTAAAATTCCCTTAAATTTTAGGACTATAACGTAACTTTAACATGTGATTAATGGTCATAAACGAAAAACAAGAGAAAACGATAAAGAACAAGAATCAACCTCGGGTCCTTTGTGAATTCGGCCTAAGAACAGAAATCAATATAGATTTCCTCCTAATCGTTGCACCCAAGACCGTCTGAGACTATGCCCCTTGTGCTAGAAAGTACTCTCTAATTGCCTTGCAATATTGAGAGAGTTTTTGTGAGGTTTTCGATGTGAGATCTAGGTTTCAGAGAGAATGCCTCCAAAACCTAATTTTTTGTGTGCAAATGAAATGCCTTAGGTCAAAAAGAGAAGCTCTCCTTTTTGTCCCATTTCGGTCCAAACCGTGTACATGAGGGAGGGAGTGGGCTTTCCACTTCCTCCTTATTTTTAACTCGTGGTCCGACTCAAAATGCTAAAATGTATATGACGGGATTTTATTATAAATCGTCATCGGTTATCGGTTTTTAAAATATCAACTAGTAACATGACTCAGTCGATATATTAATACTTGTCCGACAATGACAATATTGTATAATTAATTAATTCAATATACATTAATTAAATATAATCGTTTATATTCAATTTACGAATTAACCGCTTAATTCACATTAGCCAAAGATTATTTAATCAGATTAAATAATTATCTCAACATCGCGTTTGACTAATTATTAGTCAATAACTTCGACTAATCGCTTAGTCATATTAGGCATCAACATGATCTGTATTTTCATACATTGTCACATCTCTCAAACGTATCCTATAGGTGTGACTTTTAGGGACCAGTTGATCACCGCCATCGGTATGACAATAACGTCAAACTTATCTAGCAAGCCAACCGTTATTGATAAACGTGGACCAACCGATAATAATACAAAAGTATACCCTTTGATCCTTTTAGAGATTTATATGTCATTGCACTAATCAGAGGACACCAAATTTCAACATTGAGGAATAAGCTTATTGAGTGGGATACTCGGTCAAGAAAGTTAAGCCACAATGGGGGCCATAGGGATTCAAAGGGAGTCTACTCATCGTTTGGAACATCACCGCACATGCGAATTAGCATTTAAGCTTGACATGATGTTTCAACTCGGAGGCCATGGCAGAACGATCGAAATGCTTCGAATAGGTCAACACTCGAACCATACCTGGGGGTAGCCACGACTCGGATCTTGAGCTTCAAGAATACCGTGAACTATGTCCAAGTTCCGTATGCGACCATCATTGATGGGCGCAATCGGCCAGTCGAAAGCGTCGATGCCTACAACCAGGTTGTGGGTCGTTTTCCAAGCAATGTACCCCTAAAACCCCTACAAAATGTGTCGATGTCTGTGGGCTGAAACTTCCAAGCAACGTCGTGTGTTATTTGTTGAGTGTCAAACTGTGTGTGTCCGTATCCGCCTATCATAAGCGTGTGTCGTGGGCCTCTATAAAAAGGCAACTTAAATAAAGATAATGTGTAACCCCGTGGTCTTGTAAGATTTCCAAAGACGTTTGTATTAAATATGCGCCCTTCTACTAACTGCTTCAAAGGAGATAGTTATTTAAAAAAAAAAAAAAACTAAAAGGAAGATATATATATTTAAAAAATAAAAATAAAAATAAAAATAAAAGCTACTATTTCATTATAAGATACAGTGGGTAGATCATATGAGAACGGAGGAAGTAATAACTTACATTATGGACCATCTCAGGATCGGGGACGTTTCTTGGATGTCATAGTTTCTTCGTTAACCCAAATACCTTCACCATGGTCATCACGCATATAGATGCTTTCAGTGTCCTCATGATCAGTGTCAACATCGTCGAAATAAGATACAGTGGCAGAGTGATCCATTCCCTCAAAAACGACATCCTGATTATCATCACCATTATCGGATGGACTACTCCTTCTACTCCTTATAGACAGTACAACAGACCACTTCTTATCCATAGGATCGGTGACATAGAACACTTGTTTAGCTTGGGATGCCATTATGAAAGGATCATCCTTATTATTGCCAACCTTACCCAGATTGACCAACGTAAATCTCATCTTATCCTTTCGGACACAATGGATGTTGTTATCAACCCAGTTACATCGAAACAAAGGTATTGTGAAATCAATGTAATATAGTACCAATATTTCTTCAATAACACCATAATAAAGGCATTTTACACAAATAGGCTTTTTATCTTTTGAAGTAGCAAAGTGCATTGCCTCAAATTCAGAACTCACACCACTATTTTGCATTGTGCTCAACTCATCTTGCTCGCGGGTGTAAAAAGTATATTCCATTAATGGCAAAACTGCTGTAAAAGGTGACCCTGGCATTTGGACCTAAACCAAGACGTAGTAACCTAGGAGAAATGTCATCACCAGTTTGATTCGTACACTATAAGACAATATTCCTAAACCACTCTGCAAATGTCTTTGTATGCTCGTTTGCAATCCACTTCTCGGTCTTGTTTGGGTGATCGTATTTGAGCTCATCTTTGTGTTGTTGAATATAAGGTTGCACCTCATCTTCGTTGTTTAGCACATACGTATGTGCTAAATGCAACATTTCACGTGTCACAATTTTTTCAACCCCGCCCCTAATACCTTTTCCGGTCATCCAGTCACTATGACGATTCTTAGGAACGCCAATCAACTCCTCAGGGGAGAGATGAGCGTAACAATATGAAAGAGCTTCGTCTAAAATAGCGCGTTCAGTAATACAACCTTCTGGACGATACCGATTAGATGTATAGTCCTTGTAGACTTTCATCAATCTTTCGAAAGGATTATGGTATCTCAAGTACATGAGCCCAAGGTAAAAAATCTCCCTAACCAAGTGAATGGTCAGATGAATCATGATAGTGAAGAAAGAGGGTGGAAAATATATTTCCAACTGACAAAGAGAGGTTACAACGAGGTCCTGCAATGAATCCGCGTCATCGATATCGATGACTTTCTCGCATATGGACTGGAAGAAGAGACAGAATCTAGTTATAGCATATCTTACCTTTTCAGGTAAAATGGAACGAATAGCCACAGGTAGTAATTGTTGCATCAAAGTGTGACAATCATGTGACTTTAACCCGGTGAGTTTTAGTTCTTGCATCAACACTAGGCTTTTGATGTTCGACGAATAACCATGTGGCACTTTAATTCCATTCAAGCATGCACATAACTCTTTTTTCTCATTCCGTGAAAGGGTATAAGCTGCTGGCGGTAAAAATGTACGATTACCTCTCTTCTGTGGTGCCAACTCTAGCCTAATACCCATTATTTTCATATCTTCCCTAGTTGCGGCGTTATCCTTTGTTTTACCGGGAACATTCAAAAGGGTATTGATAATATTATCACAGACATTTTTCTCAATGTGCATGAAATCGAGGCAATGCCTGACCTCCAGGTCAGGCCAATATGGAAGTTTATCAAAAAATATGGATCTTTTCTTATACCCCACGAGTAGACAATTTAGAGCCACTCTTCTTCCCATAATCTATCTCAATATGCTTTACTTTCTGATAAACTTCATGCCCACTCAAAATTCTAGGAGGTTGACGAAGTTCTTGTCTTCCATTGAATGCTTTCTGCATCTTGCGATAACAATGATCATAATACAAGAACCTCCTATTTCCCATATACACATACTTACGAGAAGACTTCAAGTATTCAGACTCGATATCCTCCCCACACAATGGACAAGCCTCTTTCCCATGAACTGTGTGCCCAGAAAGGTCGCCATAAGCCGGATAGTCAGATATTGTACACAATAACATCGCTCTCAAATTAAAAGTTTCGTTCTTATATGCATCAAATACTTCTATCCCACTATCCCACAACATTCTCAAATCATCTAGAAGAGGTTCCAAATAGACATCTATATCATTTCCAGGTTTTTTAGGGCCGGAAATTAACGACAACATCAAATACTTTCTTTTCATGCGCACATAAAGAGGTAAGTTATAAATAGCCAACACTACTGGCCAAGTACTATGTTGGCTACTCATGTTTCCGTGTGGGTTCATTCCATCAGTGGACAGCGCTAGACGTAAGTTTCTAGGTTCATTGCCGAACTCGGGATACTTAGCATCGAACGATTTCCATTGCATACCATCTGCCGGGTGTCTTAGCTTTCCATCATTTATTCTTCTTGTTTCATGCCAAGTTAACATTTTTGAATCATCGGGATTCGCATAAATCCTTATGACTCTTGGTATCAATGGAAAATACCACAACACCTTAGCCGGGATCCCTTCCTTATCCTTATAACGCCACTCCAAACATTTAGGGCAATTGGTTAAGTTTTGATATAATTTCCGATACAATATGCAATCATTTGGACATGCATGTATTTTCTCATATTTCATACCCACTCCTCTTATTAGTTTTTTCGCCTCATATGTCTTAACAGGTAGAACATTACTATCTGGAAGCAACTCCTTTATCAAGGCTAAAAAACTAGTGAAACACGTGTCACTCACCCCATTTGCCCCCTTGATATTATACAACTTCGCCACAGCTGACATTTTTGTGAACTTACAACCAGGATACAGAGGTGCTTCAGACTCACACAACTTCTCATACATGTTGTTAAGGTCATCCCAATTAATAGTGTCATCACCTACATCTTCAAAAGCATTCGACTCATCATCATTCTCTTCATTATCTATAGACCCAACATTCAACTTCTCTGCTTCCAACTCTTCCAACTCAAAAAACTCGGCAAACTCGGGATCATCAGTTGGCCTTTTGTCTATCTCAACATCATCTTCTTCAAAGCTATTCTCGTCCTCTAATGGTTCCCCATGAAAAATCCAACGTGTATATGATCGACTAAATCTCCACTTTTCTAGGTATATTTTAACGTCCGAAAAAGCCATATATCTAATATTACCACATCTTTCACAAGGACATGCAATACTAGAAGAACCTTTCAAATTGTTCGAAACGACTTCATAAAATTCAGCTAAACCATCCTTATAGTTGCGGTCACTCATATTTGCATCAATCATCCAAGTTCGAGTCATTTTTCTACATTCGTAATATATAGGCAACTAATTCAGAAAATCCAATAATAGGTAAACAAATAAATGAAATTCAGGAAAGCAATTAAGCTAAATTATCAACAAATTAGATAATAACACAAAAAATTCACAAATTCAAAAATAATCGACATTCATAGGCCAGGAAATTGAACATACAATCCTATATCTTTAAGCGTTGCTAAGAAACATATATACCTGATTGATAAACATGATGAGGGAGAGAAGACGGTGATAACAGTGACGGAGATGAAGACAGAGAGACGATCAGGGAGGAATGGAGGATGATATTAGTGTATAGTAGCAGTATTAGCTTGTGTTTGTGTTTTGTAGCGTATAGCAGAATAAAGAAATCTGTTGTTCTTAAGATTTGCATAACATTAATAACAGTGGGTATTCAGTCTACAACCGTTGTTACAACCTAATAACAACGGGTTCTAAAAAAACCGTTGTAATTACTTTTCACTAATTTTGCGCCAAATTATTAACAACGGTTAAAATGTATTACATTCAACCGTTGTTATTAGTTTTTATATTAACAACGGTTTTTAAAGTATGACCCGTTGTTAAAACCAATAACAATGGTTAACAACATAGAACCGTTGTAATTAAGTTTGGTAAAATTCGCGCCATCTATTCTACAACGTCTTATGGTGATTTTCGAGAATAAGCGTTATTAAAGGACCGTTGTAGTTGCTTGTATTTGTAGTAGTGTTAATAACAAATTTAAAGAAATATTATAAGATCTCCATTTTGAGACTAACGATCATCTTATAATGGTTAAAAAAGTATAAACCACTTAAAAAAGTAAAGTAAATTTTATAGAAAAACAATCAAAAGGTGGGAGTTGGATAAAACTTAAATTGGAAGAGGAAATGACATAATTAAAATGATTAATTAGTCATGATGGTTCAAAAAGTAAATTGTGAAATTTTAAAGATTTTTCATTCAATTATTTGTACTTATTTATTTACCATTAATTATGAGAGTAGGTTTTTTATTTCTAGAAAATTATGAAAGTAAGTTTTATGTATTATTCCTGTTTTGACCAAAAAAACACATAAACTTAAAAACATACCAAGTAGAATTTAGAAATCATACTATTTAATATTTACCCGAAGGTTCACTTTTGCTTCATTTTATTACATGCCTTGATAATAGTTTATATAAAATGAAAAAGAAAAATATATGTTAGAGATGATTATACTCGTGAATACAAAAATACAAACTCAAATAGGTTGATCGGAAAAGTCTAATAGTAAAATTACACCACAATATACGTTTAATAACAAATTAAAAAAAAAAAATTATAAGACTTCTATTTTGAGATCAACAAATCATCCATTACTTATCAGTTTCTACCTTACGTTTTTTTTTACCTTTAATTTTATCTCAGTTTTGCGCCTTTTGTATTTCTTCCCTCTTCAGATTACCCACGTGATGGTTTGTCTTATCTGCATTCACATATGTTTCATGGTGCTTTAAAGTTATATAAAAAAATATATTGACCAAAAGATAAAACATAACCCTGGCAAAAACTTGACAAACGAATCAAAACATTGTCACATGTAACTCACTTAAATTAAACCAACTGAAAAACATGAATTCAAATATAAAGCAAACGATTCATAAAACCAACAACATAACAAATTAAAATATACTTTTAGACACAACAACAACAACAACAACAACAACAACAACAACAACAACAACAACAACAACAACAACAACAACAACAACAACAACAACAACAACAACAACAACAACAACAACAACAACAACAACAACAACAACAACAACAACAACAACAACAACAACAACAACAACAACAACAACAACAACAACAACAACAACAACAACAACAACAACAACAACAACAACAACAACAACAACAACAACAACAACAACAACAACAACAACAACAACAACAACAACAACAACAACAACAACAACAACAACAACAACAACAACAACAACAACAACAACAACAACAACAACAACAACAACAACAACAACAACAACAACAACAACAACAACAACAACAACAACAACAACAACAACAACAACAACAACAACAACAACAACAACAACAACAACAACAACAACAACAACAACAACAACAACAACAACAACAACAACAACAACAACAACAACAACAACAACAACAACAACAACAACAACAACAACAACAACAACAACAATACTCGACAATAATACTCAATATAATCAATATAGTGAAATAAATAAATTAAACTATAAAGTACACTCATGACAAATGGGCATATTTTAAATAAATAAAGTGAATAGAAACTATTATAGGTATTATAACTTTTATAGTCATTATACAACCATAAATTCCTATATTTTAATTTATTTTGTGGTATTATTAAATTAGATAATTGACTACCGAGCACCTCAAGAGATGAATTAAATAGGACAAAATGTTAATGAAACTTATGGGTGTTGAATAATATAAGGAGTTTTAATAAAATTATTAACATATTGTATTACAAAAATTAATTAAATAGGAAAAATTTTTAATTAATTTGGTGTGTGTTAAGTATTATGAAGAGTTTTAATCAATTTATTACCATGTTTAATTAAAAAAAATAGGAAAATAATAATAATGGTGGATAATCAGTAATATGAAGAGGTTTAATTAATTTATTAACAGGTTTTATTACAAAAAAAATTAAAAACAATGAATTAAATAGGAAAATGTTAATAAAGGTGAGTGTTTAGTAATATGAAGAGGTTTAATTAATTCCTTAATATGTTTTATTACAAAAATTTCAATTAAATATCAATTTTAATTATAAATTATAAAATTTATTAACATGTTTTATTACAAAATTTCAATTAAAATGTCAATATTAATTATAAATTATAAAATTTGATGTAAATTTTTAAGGGTTATATAAATTTTGGAAGACAATATATTTAATATACAAAATTAATTTAAGAATAATGATAATCTTCTTTAATATTATAAATATAAGTGAATTAAATCATGTTTAATTAAAAAAATTAAAAAGGAAAATGTTAATAATGGTGGATAATCAGTAATATGAAGAGGTTTAATTAATTTATTAACAGGTTTTATTACAAAAATTTTAAAAACAATGAATTAATTAGGAAAATGTTAATAATGGTGAGTGTTTAGTAATATGAAGAGGTTTAATTAATTCCTTAATATGTTTTATTACAAAAAATTCAATATTAATTATAAATTATGAAATTTGATGTAAATTTGTAAGGGTTATATAAATTTTAGAAGACAATATATTTAATATACAAAATTAATTTAAGAATAATGATAATATCCTTTAATATTATAGATATAAGTGAATTAAATTTATTTATAGATAAATGATTTAAATTAATGTCATGTAATAATAAATTGATAATCCATGTCAAATTAATTCGCCATGTCACATTAAAAATATGCAACATCACATTTAAATATGCCACGTCACATTAAATTTTAATCTGAGTGGCTTTTTGGATCCTACGTGACTTTGTCTAGGTGGCGTTTATTTGTCATTTTAGGATAGCCTTTTAATTATATCTATAAATATTATTAAAATGCTAGACATTAAACGCCACGTAGACAAATGTGACATGGCAACAATTAATTGTGACGTGGCAAAATATAGTCCACGTGAAAATACTAGCATAGTAGTACACATGAAAAAAAAGTTATCAATTCCACATTTAAAAGTTACTCTCATAATTAATGGTAAAAAAACTAAATTTAGATAATTTTAATTTCATAGGATAATTTTTAAATCACTCTCATGCAAAGTGGATTTAATAATAATAATAATAATAATAATCTATAAATATAATTAAAAAGTAAGCCAAACTATCAACCATCAACTATATGTCTTATTTTAATTTCATAAGATAATTTATAAACCACTCTCATGCAAACCTTTTACATTACATTTCTCCTTGCTCCATATTTATGTATGTAAAATCAATAACTCTATAATCTATATATCTAACTTAAAGGCATGCTAAATTACCTATCATAATCTACATGTCATATGTATAAAATAATATAAAAAGGCTATCTTGAGCATATGTATAAGACATGCGACAGTGTAGAATCACTAAGAAACTTTCATTTGATAATATGTGACTAATTAATAATATTCATTCATAGAATTAACATAGAATACTTATTATCACGTTAATGACCCCTTATTCATCTCTAACTCTTCATTTTCTCTTTAGCTCTTCCTTTTCCTTTTTGATGATTCGTTTCTCCCCCTAAAATCTATAAAATATAATTAAAATGCTACCCTAAAATGACTAATAAACACCACGTAGACAAAGCCACATAAGATCCAAAAATGCCACGTAAATATAAGCATCAAAACTCATTGCCAAGTAATTGTCTTATTTTATAGATTTAATTCATTTTTCTAGGATCCAAAAATGCCACGTAAATGTAAGCATCAAAACTTATTGTCACGTAATTGTCTTATTTTATAGATTTAATTCATTTTTCTATAAATTAATTTAATTTATGTAACCCTTACAAATTTACATCAAAATTTCATAATTTATAATCAATATTGACATTTTAATTGAACTTTTGTAATCAAAACATGTTAATAAATGTCATAATTTATAACTAAAATTGACATTTTAATTGAAATTTTGGTAATAAAACATGTTAATAAATTAAAATTTTTCATATTACTTAACATGCACCCACCATTTTTATTAACACTTTTCCCAATTTATTTCATTTTTTTAATTAAACATTATAATAAATTGATTAAAACTCTTCATAATACTTAACACCCACCAAATTAATTAAAATTTCTACCTATCTAATTAATTTTTGTAATATAATATGTTAATATATTGATTAGATTTCTTTATACTACTTAATACCCATAATTTTCATTAACATTTTTCCCTATTTAGTTCACCTCTTGAGTTGCTCAGCAATCAATTATGTAATTTAATAATACCACAAAATAAATTAAAAATAAAATTTAAATTTGGGAGTCTATGGTTGTGTGATGACTATAAAACCTATAATATCTATGATAGTTTCTATTCACAATATTTATTTAAAATCTATTGCTCATTTGCCCATGAGTTTCTCAGTTGTGGATTATATTTTATGGTTTATTTTACTTATTTGATTATAGAGAGTATATTGAGTATTATTATTGAGTATTGTTGTTTTTATGTCCAATAAATTATATTTTAATTTTATATGTTATTGGTTTTATAAATCCTCTGATTTATATTTAAATTCATGTTTTCCATTTGGTTTAATTTCAATGATTTACATGTGACAATGTTGATTCGTTTGTGAAGTTTTTGCCATGTTGATGTTTTACCTTTTGGTCAATATATTTTTTATATGAATTTTAAAGCATCGTGAAATGTATGTGAATGCAGATAAGACAAATCATCACGTGGGTAATCTGAAGAGGGAAGAAATACAAAAGGCACGAAATTGAGGTAAAATCTATCTATACAATATAATTAAAAAGCTATTTAAAACATTTAATTTTAATTCACATGTTATTTTTATAGAGGTTAATAATAATTCATCTATATTAATTACTTAATTATTTATTTTTATACAATAATATAAAAAGGCAAAACTATGTATTAAAAAGTTAATTATCTCCAAAATTGTGACATGCTTATAAGTACCAAAAAAATTTAAAAAAACAGTAGTTGCAATCACTAAAAAACTAATATAAACTCTTTATTTTCCTCTCATAAATTTGGTTATTAATCTATCTATTTATTTAACTTTAATTCCATAAGATAATTAAAAAGCAAGCAATAGTATCTACCATTATTATTCTGGATGTCATATTTTAATTTCGGAAGATAATTTCTAAACCATTCTCATGCAAAGTAGATTGTGTAAAAAAATAATAATAA
The DNA here is from genome assembly GCF_048544455.1 of Silene latifolia. Classification (NCBI taxonomy): domain Eukaryota; kingdom Viridiplantae; phylum Streptophyta; class Magnoliopsida; order Caryophyllales; family Caryophyllaceae; genus Silene; species Silene latifolia. The sequence goes on along the minus strand of NC_133537.1, from coordinate 20,609,914 downwards.
TAACAATAATAGTAATAAAACAAACCTTTCACATTCCATTTCTCCTTACACCATATTTATGATTAGACTTCATAATATTGAGAAATCTATAACTCTATAATCTAAATAAAAAATCTATAATCTATAAATCTAATTAAAAGGCAAGTCAAACTATCTACCATAATCTATATGTCATATTTAATTACATACGATAATATCTTAAACCACTCTTGTATAAAGTAGATTTTGTAAAAAAAAAAAAAATTATAATTATTAGTAATCAAGCAAATCTTATACATTCCATTTCTCCTTACTCCTTATTTATATTTATATTAAATTTCATAATAATGAAAAAAATGATGCTCAAAACTCAAAAGTCATGAACCTTGATTCATATTTATATTTATATTAAATTTGATAATAATGAAAAAATGATGCTCAAAAGTCATAAACAAATCCTCAATTGTTTATATATTTTTGTTGGAAGGCAAAATTTATAAACCAAAATTTTTCTCATCCCTATTGTTCGTAGAACTAAATGTGTCACTAATCTTCCTATGATTCTATTTTAAGGTAAATGTATTAAGGTTTTAGATTATTAACTAATTTATTTCTTTTTTAGTGCAAGTTCCATTGGTATGAAGTTTTGATCACACTTTTCAACTTCATCGCATGTATTTGTTTTGTTCTCATTTAGGGTCTACCAAGATTTGTGGTGTTGACCTATTCAAAGGTTAACATACTTACATCTCTAAGACTTCCTTCTTATTCCCTCTTTCTTTCTCTATTTAAGAGAAAGTTTAAGTTAATAACGATAATATTGTATAAAATAAATTCCACTATTTTGTTGGTTAATTCGCACTAATTATTGAATTACTTTTTTATAGGGATGATTTATTGGAGAAAGAAGACTATATGGAGATGTAAAATATTAGGATTGCTTAAAGAACTATATATTAAAAACTAAGTGTAAGATTGACGACACCAACGTGAATGAGTAATAGTTTTTAAGATTTTTTATTTTGGTATTTGTTGATTTTTTTTCATCATTTTACCTTTGAAAAAATAGCACTCTTTAATTTATCGACTTTGGTCTTTATGTTAACATGTCAATGCCCGTATTTTTAGTACACGATCTATCATGAATTATTCATGAGGTAATCTTACTATGTGATTTGATATTTTGTAAAGTCTCAGCAATTACTAGAAATACTAAAAACATCACACTAAAAAGAAAATATCCCGTGAAATTCACGAGCCACAAAACTAGTTTAACTCCTTATTTGATGCTAAGTTAATATAAGTAAAGTCTTTAAAATAAGTACTTTTATTTTTTACCCTCTTTTTCTAACCTTTTGGCATATTCATATATTATTGAAACTTTCCATTGCATATAATTTTTATTAATCATTTGCATTTGTGAAAAAAATAAAGTTATATCATACATAAGATTTGTGTTTTATTTGATATTGTTTAAATAACTTTTTTTGATGTCAATTTGTATTTCTCACCTTGATTTATTTTTGCAGATGGAATGGTACAATTTTCTTATTATTGCAAAGTTGGATTGTGCAGTTAATTACGTTATACATAAGGTATGTTCTACGAGTTTTGTTTGTGTAATTTATATAAACTTATTGTAAAATGCACAGTTTTTTATAATTTATCCACTGATATCGCTTTGTGGTAGATTTATTTTATACTATCTTTATGTAAACCCTCTTACAAGATTAATTGAATTATCGTTAAATGTATGTTTGTTTCTTATTCTATTTTTGTAGGTGATGCTTCCTTTGTCTTCTCATAATATTAACATAGTGTGTTAAAAAAAAACTACATGGGAAATGTGTAGGCAACAGAAGGATTTAGTTGAACAAAAACTTGATATCCGTCCTTGAACCATGTTGTAATGATATTAAAACTTATTTGGTACGTAATTGTCTCACTTGATATAAAAACAAAACAGTTTTTAGTTTTTAATTCGAATTTAGAGGATCTTAGTAAATTGTTTTTTTTTATAACTGTTTTTGTAAAAAAAAAAATACAATATAGTTAAAAAGCTACTTAAAACATCTAATTTTAATTCACATGTCATTTTTATATTGGTTAATATTAAGGCTACATCAGACTTATTTATTAAAATTCTTCATAAGATTTACTAATATTTTTTGATGGAAATCATAATACCGATCATGATTTAAATTATAAAAATAGATTAACAATTTACTCTCATCATTTAAATAGTACAATTTGTCCATCTAACTCTTCATTAACCATAGAGATAGTAGTTAAAAGGACTTATATATAGTAAATAAAAAGTCTAATAATTTGGATTATAAAGCTACTAATAATATTTTTTAGTGGAAACCATAAGATCATGTACTAAATTACAAAAATAAATTAAGAATTTACTCTCATTATTTAAATTTTAAATCGTAAAATTTATCCATATAATTCCTCATTAGTAATAAAAATAGTAGCTAAAAGGTCTTATATATGGTAAATAAAAAATCCATTAACTTGGATTATAAAGCTTCACAATTTCTCATATTGTTACTTTTGATTTATTTCAAAACCATCTTAAATATTGTAATTAGCACACTTGCGAAAAAATGAAAAATAAGGTGTATATGTGCATATGATTTAAACGTTCATAGTCTTCTTAAAAGTACTCCATATTTCTATCTTTTAAGATTTTAAAATTTTAAACGTTTAATAAGTTGTATAGTTAGTTTTGTAATTAAGATGATGCTTATTTAATTTTAATTTTAACTATCTCAATTTGCAGATTATTGATTGTGAGGAGGCTATTAAAAAGTAGAGATTACATGTTTAGATCTAAATTTGAAAAATGAAAACATATTTTTTACTCTTTTAGTTGGCTTACAAAGCATCACCATTCATCATCGGCGAGATTATCTTTTTACATGTATATTTTTGATAAAAAGTATAGATTTTGAGGAAAAGTTAAATTAATAGTATCTATTTAACTTTCTTAAAAAAATCTATCAGATATGTAGCCGCGATCTTGGAGTGCTTTGTTTATCGACCTAACGACGCAGCCGTTTTTAGCTTAATTATTTATGACGTACATCATAAATACATAAAAATAATAAATTTGTAAAAAAATTAAACAAACATTTATAGTTATAAAATTAGCTACATTAAACTGTTGACTACAAAATATTCAGGAATAATATTAACATGTATTAAAATATATGGAAATAAAATTCAAATTAAAACTTTTATCTATATTACTATGATCATGAAAAATAATGTAAAAGAAGTAAATATTTACAAATGTTTGGTTTATAGCTTATTCGCGATAAAAAAAATATTTTATATTTTAGTTAAAGATGGATGTCAACAAAAGCAAATAAATGGGACAAATAGAACAAGTCCGCGATTTTCGTGGGTTCAAAACTAGTTTTATAGATTAAAAGGCTATCCTAAAATGACAAATAAATGCCACCTAAATAAAGTCACGTAGGATCCAAAAAGCCACCTATATTAAAATTTAATGTGACGTGACATATTTAAATGTGATGTTGCATATTTTTAATGTGACATGGCGAATTATTGTGACATAGATTATCAATTTATTATTACATGATATTAATTTAAATCATTTATCTATAAATTAATTTAATTCACTTATATCTATAATATTAAAGGATATTATTATTATTCTTAAAGTAATTTTGTATATTACATATATTGTCTTCCAAAATATATATAACCCTTACAAATTTACATCAAATTTCATAATTTATAATTAATACTGACATTTTAATTGAAATTTTTGTAATAAAACATGTTAATAAATTTCATAATTTATAATTAAAATTGAAATTTTAATTGAAATTTTTGTAATAAAACATGTTAAGAAATTAATTAAACCTCTTCATATTACTAAACACTCACCATTATTAACATTTTCCAATTTAATTCATTATTTTTAAAAATTTTGTAATAAAACTTGTTAATAAATTAATTAAACCTCTTCATATTACTGAACACCCACCATTATTAATATTTTAATATTTAATTTTTTTTAATTACACATGGTAATAAATTGATTAAAACTCTTCATAATACTTAACACACACCAAATTAATTAAAAGTTTTTCCTATTTAATTAATTTTTGTAATATAATATGTTAATAATTTTATTAAAACTCCTTATATTACTTAACACCCATAATCTTCATTAACATTTTGTCCTATTTAATTCATCTCTTGAGGTCCTCGGCAATCAATTATCTAATTTAATAATACCACAAAATAAATTAAAAAATAAATTAAAATATGCGAATTTATGGTTGTGTAATGACTATAAAACGTACAATACCTATAATAGTTTCTATTCACTTTATTTATTTAAAATATGCCCATTTGTCACGAGTTTCTAAATTGTGGATTGTATTTTATGGTTTAATTTATTTATTTGATTATATTGAGTATATCGAGTATTATTGTCGAGTATTATTGTTGAGTATTGTTGTTGTTGTTGTTGTTGTTGTTGTTGTTGTTGTTGTTGTTGTTGTTGTTGTTGTTGTGTTTGTTGTTGTTGTTTGTTATTTGTTGTTTGTTGTTGTTGTTGTTGTTGTTGTTGTTGTTGTTGTTGTTGTTGTTGTTGTTGTTGTTGTTGTTGTTGTTGTTGTTGTTGTTGTTGTTGTTGTTGTTGTTGTTGTTGTTATTGTTGTTGTTGTTGTTGTTGTTGCTGTGTCCCATAAAGTATATTTTAATTTGTTATGTTGTTGATTTTATGAATCGTTTGCTTTATATTTGAATTTATGTTTTCCAGTTGGTTTAATTAAAGTGAGTTACATGTAACAATGTTTTGATTCGTTTGTCAAGTTTTTGCCAGGTTGATGTTTTATCTTTTGGTCAATGTGTTTTTTTATATGACTTTAAAGCACCATGAAACTTATGTGAATGCAGATAAGCAAACCATCATGTGAGTAATCTGAAGAGGGAAGAAATACAAAAGGTACGAAACTGAGGTAAAATTAAAGGTAAAAAAACGTAAATTAGAAACTGATAAGTAATGGATGATTGTTGATCTCAAAATAGAAGTCTTATAATACTTCTTTTAATTTGTTATTAAACGTATATATTTGTACGTTGTTTTTCTTCAAAAAAAATTTAACATAATTGAGATACGGAAATTTCCTGTGGTACCCCTTAATTTTGTCAGATTTTCCATGTTACCCCTAGTTTTAAGAATCTGCCTATGGTACCCTTGAGGTTCTATTTTTTTGCCCATGGTACCCCCTAATGTAAAGGCTGTTAAATGGACGTTAAGTTTGATAGCGTGACAAAAAAATAACAATTAAAAAATAATACCCCCTTTATTGTTTTATTGGTACGGATATCTCTCTCTCTTTTAAATGAAAATTTAATTAACTATATCATTATAATATTGGAAATTTCTCATGGTAACCTTGAACTTTGATAGATTACACATGCTACCATGGGCTTTTGTTTTCTATTTTTTTTTATCATAATTAAAATATGTGGAAATGATAGGAACCTATACTCTAATGATAGAATATTTTTTAACACGGTTATAATTATATTATTTAAACGTAGTATATTTACCACACCTACATTATTTTTCAATATGGGACATATAAAATCTATAGGTAGAAAATATAATGAAATAAACTTTTAAGAGCTCTCCAAAACAATACTTAAGAGACTCAAAAGATTTTGGGTTGATGCCTAGGTTCCAAGGATGCCTCATATTTATAATCATAGAATCACCCACCTTATGTTATATTTCGATGTGGGAAAATTCTATTTTTTATATGTAGTATATTTATCACATCTATATTATTTTTCAATGTGGGACATATAACATACTATGAAATACACCATCTTTAATATGTGCAAATTATATGAAATCTATATATACTCTTATGATAGCATTTCTTACCATGAATCTAATAATATTATTTTCATAATTTTTTTACCGATATTATTTTGCCAAATAAAATGTAAAAGTTTTTATATAAAAATTAGAAACATCACTTGAATATAAAATAAGAAATACAGAGTATATATTATAATAACTAAAAGATTTTCCAAAGATTAACTTAGGTTAGAAATCATTATTGTAGAGACAGTAATATAAACTCTTTTAAGAGCTCTCTCTGACAATACTTAAGAGAATCAAAAGATTTTGGGTTATGACTTCTATTTATAATCATAAGATCACCCTGTCTTATGGTAATCTTCCGATGTGGGACAATTCTAATATTTATACATAGTATATTCACCACACTTACATTACTTTTCAATGTAGGACAAATAACATACTAAGTACACCATTTTTTTTTGCACCTACTTACCCGATTTAATAATGAGAAAATACAATACAATACAATACAATCTACACTCTAATGATAGCATTTTTTTTGTCACAATCTAATTATATAATTTTCATACGATACTTTTTTGTCAAATGAAATATAAAGTTTTTATATCAAAATTATAAACATCACTTTAATATAATATAGAAAATGTATATATATGGGACAGTTCTATTATTTATACATAATATATTCACCACAGGTACATTATTTTTTAATGTGGGACATATAACATACTAAAAAGTACATATCTTTTATATCAAAAAATTTTGGGTTAATACCTAAGTTTCAAGGATGCCTCCATTTATATTTATAGAATCACCCTACCGTTTACTATTATTTCAATGTGAGACACATAATTTAATTATTTAGACGTAGTATGTTCATCATGCCTACATTATTTTTCAATTTGAAAGATATAACATACTAAGAAATACATGTCTCTTCTTAAACAAACCACTATTGTATACATATTATTTTTCTTTGAAGGTAAAACCACTTTGTCTCGATCATTAGATAGGGATTTCTACATCGTACATATAACGACTCATTAACGCTCTATTACTGTAGTAAGACCTTTAGTTTTGTATTTTTTGATTTTCTTGTTCATGTTCTTAACTCTTTCCCGGGTAGTTCCCAACGATTTCCACTTTATTTTTTTATATCATATCGTAGATAATGATAGAAAATCTTAAGAGCTCTTTAAAACAATATTTATAAGACTCAAAAAATTTTGGGTGGATACATAAGTTCAAAATATGCCTTCTATTTATAATCATAGGATCACATCAACTTATACTAATCTTTCGATTTGGGACAATTCTACTATTTATATGTAGTATATTCACCACACCTACTTATTTTCCAATGTGGGACAAAACATACTAAAAAGTACACAATTTTACGTATTAAGAAGTACACCATCTTTAATATGTGCAAATAATATGAAATCTATACTCTAATGATAGCATTTTTTACCACAAGCTAATTATATTATTTTCATAATTTTTTTAACGATATTTTGTTGCCAAATGAAATGTAAAAGTTTGATATAAAAATTGGAAATATAACTTGAATATAATTTAGGAAATATACATATTATAATAATTAAAAGATTTTCCACTTTATTTTTTACATCAAAAATTATACTTTCCTAAATTGATTTTTGATGATGTGGACGCTCTAGAATCACTCGAAAAAACTCTCTTTTATATATATACTAGATTTATATATATACTAGATTTAATGCCCGTGCGATGCACGGGCCTATTTGGAAAATTCTATTGAATATAATGTAGTAGGAAACATAATCGAGTAGCACATGAGCTAGCACATCTTTGCTCTTCGCAGCTAGGGAGGAGAGATTGGGATGCTACGCTTCCTCGATATGTTATGGATTTGTGTCACGATGATATTTATAATATGAGGTAATACCGCCTGGGGTGGTTTTTTAAAAAAAAAAAATAATAAATAAATTCCTATAAAATACTATTTTTGTAACTTTTTTAAAATAAAGTCATCGTACATAATGCATGTCTGAGTTCACGTGAAAATTAAACTAAGGTCATATAGAGTTGTAGTTCAAGTGAACTATTAGTTGTTCGATCGAAATGAGGGAAACACAATTCATACGGAAATTTTACACGATATGATGTAAGCGGCGCCACATAGGACAAAGTGAAGTTCTCTCCTTACATATTTTGGAAAAAAACCATGTTAATCTTGTTAGTGATCATCTGATTACTTAACTGAAGCACATAAATTTCATCTACGAAATGTACAACAGTAGCTCATATTTGATTGGTTCACAATGGAAAATGTTACTTTTCCTAGAGAAGTTGTTTATCAAGCATAATAAACATTATGGCAGAGAGTAATAGAATTTGATATAAACTAAACCATGTTGATGTAATTCTATCATGCATGATAGCCTGGAATAATAGACGTAGGTAAGTTATACTCCAGGATTCATTGTGTAGTATACAGTTTGTTGTTAATGACGATAAGAACTTATTTGTTTAGTGATAATATCTTTAGCATCATATATTTAAAGTATTTTGTATTGTCTTATTTAAATCTTGTTTAAGGCTAATAATAACTCATATATACCATGAAAAAACTAATAAAAATGATTGTTTGGTGATTTTTTATTTATTAAAATCATGTTTTATACTAAGATAGTTGAACAAAACCAAAACATTTATTCTAAATTTTGATTATCATGTTGATAGCTATCCCAGTTTTCAAAGTGTACGCCAAGTTTAAGCCTTTGCAAAAACCTTTTTACTCTTATTTTTATAATTGTACGTGACCTTACTTGATCTCGTCGTAGTTGTACTCGCCCATCTTATTACAAACAAAAAACCATACCAAATTGCATTTTGATCAAACGGACCTAGAGAACGAAGTTCGTAATATCTTGATTAAATTAAACTATGGTAAAGTTAATTCTCATGCAGTGCTCAATTATCATAATGTAAAAATGACTTATTTGTCCATATTTTTTTTAAACTATTGTCAAAATTATAATTGATTATTAAAAAGTATATAGGTTAAATTTGCTTCTTAGTATCCAGTTGAAATATAATCGTATATGTCACCATTTCATCCTTACAAAATAATACAACCTTCATTTATACAACCTGTTTGGACCCTCATTATGAAAATTTGCCACTCTTCATTTATAGTAGTGAATCTATATATATATATCCATTGTTGTGCCATTATTATTAGGGATCAAACTATATGTGAATAATAAGTTTGAGAATGATTAAAAGTCCATGTAATAATACTCCACATTATTTTTTTGAGAATGTTGTCTTTTACTTTAATCCAAATGCTTTGGTCTTTGATATAATTGTCTCGTTGTTTAGGTATTTTTTTACCGAATTGGTTGTTTAGGGTCAATGCGATTTTACTCGTTGGTTGATCGTATGATTGTTCGTATATTGATACGTAAATAAGGAAACTAAGTGCGAAATATAAATTAACACGTGAGATTTGGTGACGCGGAAAACCCAATGTGGGAACAACCGCGGGAGGGACGGTACCCTTCCAAATATTGCACTATACTTGAATAGGAGGATGATTACAATAGTAACGTAGTGCTATTCTTGCTGGCACGAGGTATCAGGCCTGCAAGATCTTGGGCGGACGTATATGTGAGTATGAGAATATGCTGAGGTCTTCACGTCAATGTCTGAATATGTGGATGTGTTCATCTCCTTCTTGATGTGCTTCCTTGACTATGGAAAGAGAATATAATTTCCATAAGAACTCTTTCCATATTCGGCCGCCTTCCCCAATTCTCCCTGATCTCCCTGACTTCTCCCTAACTCTTTTTTCCTTAATCTGGACGTCTCCTTTGATGGGCCCCTGGTCTTCTTTCCGCATACGCCAGCCCGTTCCCCCTCCTCTAATTACGGGCTTCCTTCCTCCTTATCACCCCTCCCATAGCCTTTTATTTTATCAAGTGGGCCTTCCCTTTATTGTGCTATTTTTAGCCCAAACACTTCAAGCACCAAACCTTAGGTAAGTTAAACTCTGATGCATAAGGCAAGAAAAAATCAACCAATAATATTATACGCAAGGCTTGTGAGCTTGCGATTGTCCCACCTTATTGATACTGATACAAATGAAACAAATGCAACAACTCCCTAATTTACAGACTACAGAGCAGCGCGAAAGTAATCACATGTATGCAAGGTTTTTGGTTCAAGGTAGCATGGTGAATTATATTCAAAAACGACTACAGAATCATAGGCATGAGGTAGTTTCAATGTATAATTTGGAATAAACACACGTTTAGGTTGAGTAGGCTATTTAATTGTATTTCACATAAAAACACTAATCCAACAGGATAATACTTCAATTTTATACCTTTGTCTAATTTTTTGTGCGGTTGCTTTCAACTACGCTAAATATAATAGTAGTAGCGATCTCAGTAAATAGTTTACACTTACTTTTTTTTATGGGAAATAAATCAAGTGTAAACTATTGACTGGGATACAAGGAGTACGACGTAAAAATCCTAAAAAGAAGAAAAAATAAACATATACTCCGTATTTAATATGAAGATAGAGAAATTAAGAGTAAAATTTTGAAACTTTATTAAAGACATAAATATTAACCTATAAATTTCCCACTCCGATCTTCAACTTCGACACCACACATGTAAATATAGTCTTCAAACTCCTATTTGAATAAAAGCAGCACACATATGAACAATTAGAGAGAAAAAAAAGTTGCTTAATTACCTTCAATTGTCATGCTCTCAATGAAGACTTAAATCTCACATATTCTACCTGAAAACAAAATCATTAGAAAGGATGAACAAACAATAATAAGCAAAAATTAGTTTAAATCCTACATCAAATCTTTCAATGCATGGAAATTATATAAAAAGGACGAAAGAGACTAAATATGATTGACATATTAGCTGAAACTCTCAAAGTATATATACACACAATGTAACAATAGGTATGTTCATCATAGGATTGTAGTAGTACTAGTACTCAATTTCTTATATGTTCATTCATAGGATTGTAGTAGTCCTTAATTTCTTATCTACGGTGATAGTTTATCTTATATTTTTTTATTGAATTTTCTATATTTATTAATTTATTTTAATGCATGAGGTAGTTTGTTGTAGTTGGAGACTCTAATATTGCTCGAAAAAAGTTTCCTTTAATAATATAGATAGATATATAGATTCTTTTAATATTTATAATAATATTAAAAAAACATAATTTTATTTTTTTTAGAATTTTATAATTCTCCGTATTTTGTTCATTAAAATATTTAATGCCGAGCTCGAGCTTCACTTCAACTTTTTAGGATAAACGCTGGGCTGAATCCGAATTTGAGCTTCAAATTCCAAGCCGATTTTAAGGCCCATCCAAGATGGAGTTGAGCTCGAATGGTCTTGGTTACACACTTACAAGTTTCACCTCATAGTCTAACTACGAGAAAAAAGATCGTATATCAGATGTACTACCTCACATTTAATGACTTTTTGAGCTTTTGTGTATTTTTTTTTTTAGTTCTATGATGTCAAAAATCAAATTTTTCTAAGCTTATATGTAATTTTTTTGAGTTATAATGTAACTTTTTGAGATTAATGTTTAAGTAAATGAACTCAAAAACTTTATAATAAAATTCAAATTTTTTAAATTAAAACTCAAAAACTTTATCTTAATGCGCAAAAATTATACTATATGATGTATTACATCATATGTATAATCCACCTACTGATCTAACTACTACCTTTATCCCAATCATTTGTTTGTCTTTTTTATTGTTTGTGAGGGTATTTTAATCAAGACAAATAAATGATTGGGATGAAAGGAATATTTATTTCACATGACCCTAAAGTATCATATATTTCTTTAATGCAATAGCCCAATATGCTGATGTGGCATCATAGTTTTTCATCTAGAGTTGATGTGGCGGTTAAATAAAGCACAATTAAATAAGGAAAAAACAAAGAATAATTGAAACCTACCTTTAATAAAAATTTATTACTAAATATTATATTCAATCCTTAGGGCATTAGCAATCAGGGGTTCATAGAGAGGTTTGTCCACTATTTTAGAGGTTTGTCAACAAACCTCTCTATTGTTGGATAAAGTTAAGAAGTTTCATCTATTATGAGAATGGTTACAATATTGTATTCAGGTTTATTGATAGTAAGTGGGACCTTATGTGTAATAGTTTATTGTTATGTATGTATTTTCTTTGTTTGTGGGCCCATATTATGAACCCTCAATTTTTTGGTTTATTGTTATAAAGAGGTTTATTGTTAGAAAGGTTTGTATGTTATATGATTTGGCATAAGATGAACCTCAAAAGAGGTTTGTCTATTGCTAATGCTCTTATGTTCAATGATCTTTAATGCGTTATAAATGTCTCATTTTATGATATATTAAAATCTATTTTGAAATACATTTTAGCTGAATTTATAACACTTATAAATTATGACTACAATTATAACTAAAAGAGGATTAATATGTGATTTTCATAATATCTTTTACGAAATTATTATTTTCTTTTCCGAAAATTAGCCAAAATTATTTTGAAAAATACTAAGTAATTTTTTTTTAAATAGACGAAATTTAGCTAGCCGTAGCCTATTTCGAAAAGATTTCAACTACATTTAAATGTTACAGTATAAGATATAATTATAATTATTTTATGATCCCTATACTATTACTCAAAGTATATTACTGGACACATATAAAGGAAAGACTGTAACGCATATAAATTGCATGTGACGAAACACTTTATATTAAAAAAACATAAATATTTTTTTGGATTCTTATATATTTGAGACAAATCTATATATATATATATATATATACACATATATATATATATATATATATATATATATATATATATATATATATATATATATATAAAAGAGAGTTTTTTCGAGCGATCTGAGAGCGTCCACATCATCAAAAATAAATTTAGGAAAGTATAATTTTTTATGTAAAAAATAAAGTGGAAAATCTTTTAATTATTATAATATGTATATTTCCTAAATTATATTCAAGTGATATTTCCAATTTTTATATCAAACTTTTACATTTCATTTGGCAAAAAAAATATCGTTAAAAAAATTATGAAAATAATATAATTAGTTTTGTGTTAAAAAATGCTATCATTAGAGTATAAATTTCATATTATTTGCACATATTAAAGATGATGTACTTCTTAATACGTAAAATTATGTACTTTTTAGAATGTTTTGTCCCACATTGGAAAAGAAGTAGGTGTGGTGAATATACTACATATAAGTAATAGAATTGTCCCACATCGAAAGATTATTATAAGGTGATGTGATCCTATGATTATAAATAGGATGCATATTTGGAACTTATGTATCCACCCAAAATTTATTGAGTCTCATAAATATTGTTTTAAAGAGCTCTTAAGATTTTCTATCATTATCTACGATATGATATAAAAAAAAAAGTGGAAAACGCTGGGAACTACCCGGGAAAGAGTTAAGAACATGAACAAGAAAATAAAAAAATAACTAAAGGTTTTACTAATGGTAGTCTCCGATCCTGACACAATACAAAACTAAAGATTTTACTAATGGTTGTCTTCTGAATGCAGTAGTAGAGCGTTAATGAGTCGTTATATGTACGATGTAGAAATCCATATCTAATGATCGAGACTAAGTAGTTTTACCTTCAAAGAAAAATAATATGTATACAATAGTGGTTTTTTAAGAAGAGAAATGTATTTCTGGGTATGTTATATCTTTCACATAGAAAAATAATGTGGGCATTATGAACATACTACGTCTAAATAACTAAATTATGTATCTCATATTGAAATAATAGTATACGGTAGGGTGATTCTATAAATATAAATAGGAGGCATCCTTGAAACTTAAGTATTAATCCAAAATTTTTTGATATAAGAGATATAGACTTTTTAGTATGTTATATGTTCCACATTGAAAAAACACCTATGTGTTGTGAATATATTATGTATAAATAATAGAAATGTCCTATATATATACATTTTCTATATTATATTAAAGTGATGTTTATAATTTTGATATAAAAACTTTATATTTCATTTGAAAAAAAAAGTATCGTATGAAAATTATATAATTAGATTGTGACAAAAAAATGTTATCATTAGAGTGTATATTGTATTGTATTGTATTTTCTCATTAATCGGGTCGATGTCAAAGTAGGTGCAAAAAAAAAAAACGGTGTACTTAGTATGTTATTTGTCCTACATTGAAAAGTAACGTAAGTGTGTTGAATATACTATGTATAAATATTAGAATTGTCCCACATCGGAAAATTACCATAAGGCATGGTGATCTTATGATTATAAATAAAAGTCATAACCCAAAATCTTTTGATTCCCTTAAGTATTGTCAGAGATAACTTTTAAAAGAGTTTGTATTATTGTCTCTACAATAATGATTTCTAACCTAAGTTAATGTTTGGAAAATCTTTTAGTTATTATAATATATACTATGTATTTTTTATTTTATATTCAAGTTATTTTTCTAATTTTTATATAAAAACTTTTAAATTTCATTTGACAAAATAATGTCGGTAAAAAAATTATGAAAATAATATTATTAGATTCAGGGTAAGAAATGCTATCATTAGAGTATATATATAGATTTCATATAATTTGCACATATTAAAGATGGTGTATTTCATAGTATGTTATATCTCCCACATTGAAAAATAATATAGGTGTAATAGATATACTACATATAAAAAATAGAATTTTCTCACATCGAAATATAGCATAAGATGGGTGATTCTATGAACATCCTTAGAACTTAGGCATCAACCCAAAATCTTTTAAGTCGCTTAAGTATTGTCTTGGAGAGCTCTTAAAAATTTATATCATTATATTTTCTACCTATAGATTTTATATGTCCCGTATTGAAAAATAATGTAGGTGTGGTCAATATACTATGTTTAAATAATATAATTAGAATTATGTTAAAAAATATTCTATCATTAGAGTATAGGTTCTTATCATTTGCACATATTTTAATTATGATAAAAAAATAGAAAACAAACGTCCATGGTAGCATGTGTAATCTATCAAAGTTCAAGGTTACCATGAGAAATTTCCAATATTATAATGATATAGTTAATTAAATTTGCATTTAAAAGAGAGATATCCGTACCAATAAAACAATAAAGAAGGTATTATTTTTTAATTGTTATTTTATTGTCACGCCATCAAACTTAACGTCCATTTAACAGCTTTTACATTAAGGGGTACCTTGGGCAAAAAAAATGGAACTTCAAGGGTACCATAGGCAGATTTTGAAAAGTAGGGGTAACATGGAAAATCTAACAAAATTAAGGGGTACCACGGGAAATTTCCATATCTCAATTATGTTAAATTTTTTTGAAGAAAAACAACGTACAAATATTAATGGAGAGTACTTGATCATATTATTAAATTTAAATATAACTATTAGATATAATGAGTAGCAATTGTCTGTATTCGGTATTCGAGATCTGGTTGGATGTCGAACTAAGTGCAAAAAAGATGATGTAATTCTGAGTATGTTATTTATTTGTCCCACATTGGAAAATAATGCAGGTTTGATAAATATATATTACGTATAAATATTAGAATTGTCCCACATCAGAAAAAAATCCAATTTTTGTGAATATATTACTTATAAATATTAGAATTGTCCTACATCGAAAGATTAGTATAAGGGGGGTGATTATATGATTATAAATAAGAGTTAACCCACATATATATTAATCTTTTATTTTTTTAAAGAGATATTTTAATAATATGTAAACAAATCATTAGACATATAATGTAAACATTAAACACTTATAACATTTTTTTGGCATTATAAATAAGCTAATTACCCCGTTGCAACGCACGGGCATTCAAACTAGTAAAGTTAATATAATAGAATATTTATAAATAGATAAAGTGAACAATTGGTAAGTTGGGATAAAAGAGATTAATTAGTGAATTTGGTAAGCATTCACAATAAAAGAAAAATTCTTAGATGTACCCGGGATATGGCGTTATCATACACTTAAACCAATAAGAATATTATAATTATAAACATTAACATCCATTGTGTTAATAAATGAGTGATGCCATTGTTTAGGGCGTACAAAAACATAGTAGACTTATACACAGAAACTTTGTGAGTGTAAAAAATCGAGAATATACATAAGTGACAAACTTTTTTGATGCCATGATTACTTCACTTATATCAGATAGTTTTTTTTTATGTCAATAAGAACAAATAAGAAATCATAATAAATGTGTATAAGGTGACCGAGTACATTAAAACAATGAAAAAATATTTAAAGCCTGACATATTGTGAGGGTCACGACTCACGAACACGCTGAAAAAATAATTTCAATCTCAAAATATTAGTTTTTATGAATATTAATAATGAAATAGCAATATTTTATGTTAAATATTTTAAAGCATGCCCGTGAATTTTAACGGTTTAAACCTAGTTGTTGTATATATAATCACATGATGATTTTGCTGAATAAAACTTGACTGACAGCAACTTGTTCTATTCCATCCGAATTCACGTCTCAGTCTAGCCTCCCATATGAAAATTAAAGTCTTAACTAATTCTATTTATGCAATCAATATGTAATGCAATTTGGTTTTATGGCAAAAGTAATAATCAAGGGAGGATTGAAGAGATTGTTGTTTCGGATAATATGCTACGGACTATGGAGTAATACTAATACAGATTACAGAAGTACCAGGAACATTATACACATTTAGGTTATGACTTATAAAGGTAGGCCTTAAGGCCTTGTAGACGATTTAGATGATTAATACTTCATTATGTGTTTGCCGGTGTGACAAGGTTAGAATTCAGCAATGCTCTGCAACGCCGGCCTCCATTGTCCCCCACCACAGTGACGCCTTCCTACGCTTCTGATGAGGCCGCTTCCTCCTTGCTGATTATCACTTTCCGTCTGCAAAAACATGGAATTAACTTCAACTTCTGAATGTCGAGAGGAAATATTACAAAAAAAAAATTCAAAAGAAATTCTATGAACTTGATAGTCTACCAGATTGGAGAGCGAACCGTCATAATCTCTAATTAATCGCATCCTCATTAGCACGATAACTGAATTCTTAAGAGACTTACTTACATATACCAATTCAGGCTTACTTAATTAACAAACTAGACTTTTAATTAAACTTTATTATCAACGACATAAAGGAAGTTGTGCATAGTAACCCCGTTCCTGCACTGAAAACACAATGTACCTCGACCTGTGATGAAAATTGTCAGTGTTGCATCAACTGATGACTAAAAAGCTAACACAAGCGGAAAATTACGTATGACAGGAGAAGTGTAGTGCTTATGCGGAAGTCCACTTATCGCATTCATTCTGATGATCGAACAGATCGAATCATGAATCAAGGTGGAGAGCATTAGATACACCACTACTTTACTGCAATCTGGTGCATAATTCTTGTCATTCAGTTACAAAAATTGTCACATTTGGGAAACTATTAAGTTGATGCACCAACAATGGTCATTTTATTTTCATAAAGTTTGTTTAAAATTTCGAACAAACGTATAGAATTGAAATGAATTGAATGCTAGGAGTATATCCATAGAATCCAGGACTTGGTTAGGTCATTAGGTTGGCGGTTATGTAATGACTAGTAGATACAACAAATGTTACTTGGTTAAGTTGGTTTATTTAAGTGGCGAGTGCGAGAAGGCTAATAGCCTCGTTAACTGTCGTTCCTCAAAAAATCAAAATTTTTGAATTGTTTTAGTTAAAAAATGTCAATCTTTATATCCCAAGTTTTTCAATCTACGTTTACACTCGGTCTAGCCCCAATAATTCCCCTATAACAGAAATAAGAGGTTAGATAACATAAATTTACATGATCTGATGATCTATTAATTTAAGGAAAATGAAAGGGCGCCACCCGGTGACACTCAATTTGGGCGCCACCCTCTCACATGGGGTGAGTGGGGACCCCTTCAATTAAAAAGGGTTGTGAGAGGGTGGCACCCAATTTGGGCGTCACCCGGTGGCGCCCTATCACTATCCTTTAACTTAATTTAAGTCGTCGATCACACCAACCTACTATTCACAATATTTAAGGATTTCCATCATAAAAAGCACTAAATGGACAGTGTAATCTACGAATTAGTTTATAGTCAGCTCGTAGTCCCTACATCCATGCTTTTTCCTCTAAAAAAGTTTGATAATTACCTAATCACCCAATAATTACACGGTAATCTATAAATGACCACATACAGACAAAATAGAGATTGCAAATGGAATGGGCGAATGGTGGACCATATCGACATGTAAAATTACCAAATCTTTCGAGACCACATGCTACACACTCAAGTCCAATTTAATCAAACTTACGCCAATCTACGGAGTATACTATTAGTATGCATACCATTTTTATGAAGTAAAAGTGAAATAATTGCACATTTAAAAGGTGAGATTGTTACTTTGTACGGAGTAGTTTAAAATTAATCCACATAAAAAACTACGTCGGCATTTACGTAGAACATGACGTATACATGAGACTAATCTATTAACTCATGCTCAATATTTATATATAAAACCGTCTCGCATAAAACTCACCTTTTTTTCTTTTATTTTGATGTTTGTTTTTAGGTAACTCCGAAACTAAAAATATACAGAAAAAGGAATTAGTGGATATACCAAGGGGTTATCAAGGTTGGATGCGGAAGCACCCAAATTATTGTTCTTGTCATCATCTAAAGTTGCTCCACTTCCCTTAAGCAAATTCCCTAGTTTCACCGATTTCTTCTCTGCAAATCCATTTATAACTTCTGCACAAATTTATTACAATAAAAAAAAATTGTAATTACAAAGTACTACGGCAATTAATTAATCATACTCCTTACATGTATTTATATATTATACTAATTTACGCGTTAAAAACACACATTAAATATACCGTTTGTAATAATTCAAAGTACAATTAAGTTAACCTTCAAAACTGATGAGACGGTAAACGTGACCAATATGCAAAGTATCGTCAGGCTTAAGGAGCTTAAGATGATTCTTGCCAGTCTTCCCTGGTTGATCACTAGGTGACTCGACAATGAGTGCGACATAATGCCCAGGGTTCAAACCCATGACCTCATTTGCTCTAACTGACCAATGCATTTTATCCACCTTGCCATTTTCCGGATGTTGTACCACCACCATCGCCACCTCCGCTGCTTGACAATTACCCATATACCTTCTTTATCTTGAAACTTAAAATAAAAATCTCAAGCTTCTAAAATTATTTCCCAATTTTCAGTAGATAAATAAATTGTTACGTAGCGTACATACGAAACAAAATGAAATATTTTGAGGTTATTTGTTATTTTAGGTTTAAGATAGTAGAAGAATAGAAGGATAAAGTGGTCATGTACCCTTGTTTAGTAGGGTTTTGTTTATAAGGGAAAAGAGAGATTATCACATTATTTATTTGGTGTATAAAAATGAGATTAGCGTGATAAGTGGCGAAATTAAGCTTAGGTTAGAAGGTAGATCCGGAATTATTATTATTATTATTATTATTATTATTATTATTATTATTATTATTATTATTATTATTATTATTATTTTGGTAGTAGAAAGAATCGTGAAAATGTGGCAAATATAGGAACATTAAATAGAGATGGTGTTGAGTGGGTGAGTAAGTGAGTTTAGACTTTTGCATGGGTTTATACTCCGTATCATTTAGTATGTGCGCACATATCTACCAGCTAGTTAAGTAGTCATTGTGCACGATATCCAATCCGACCACATTTTAATTTATGTCAAGTAACCAACTCAATTAAAATATTAAGCTGATGACTAGAGGCCTACGAATGATTTTATACCCTAATAATTTAGTTTACGTATTTCATATTGAGTATACATCTATTTTGCTTAATTAGTCTCATCTAATTTTCTTTTATCTTGCATACAAATTTAAACGGCGTTAAATGATTTAAATGTGTCATTGTAAATTTAAATTTATTATGTATAAGACTAACTTTGAATGTATGATAATGCATTATACATGACAAACGGCTTACTTTCAAATTGGATTTGGAAATTACCTAATGGATCCATAGACCATAGTCCAATATTCATATAAATAGTTTATCATTGTTACTCGCGTATAAGTCTATTGTGCAAAATGTAAGTTGTCTTATACATTTGATATGAAATTATGATCATTTCAATTCCATTTATTACCGTCCACCATCTTAATTTTATTCGTCAAATCGATTTCATAATCGATTTCAAAACTCAAAGTTGGAAGTTGTCTAAATACGGAGTATATGCATAGTTAGGCCAACGAAAGAAGGTCTCCAATTCTTTGCATCTTCATCTTATTTCTTTGAAATTGGAAATTAACGTACTTTAAATGCGTTTAACCAAACATTTTACCCACTTTTGACGGCCATAAGACCCATAATTATTCCATAAGTAAATTGGTTGTGTTGTCACTAATAGCAATTGAATTTTGCAACATTTATACGAAAGTTCTTCATAAATGTTTTTTAACATGTCATATCACATTCACCAAAGGCACTTTGTTAAGATGTCGACGTTTCACAATAAAAAAGCTTCGCTAATTTTTTATGTGGAATGTCATAAGTTAAGACGGTCTTAAGTAAAACCCACTCATCAAAAAGCTGATAGCTTACTACTTATACTTCCTTTCTACTAATTAGTGGCTCATATGTCATTCTCTTAAATTTTCGAAATGGTTTTTTCTTCTTAGGGTAAGATTACTGGTAATCTTGAGAGAAGACTTTGATAAGTCTTAAGACAAGACTCGCTCAAGACTACCAATAATCTATTATAATTTATAGTCTTGACAAAGTTCTAAATGGAGTCTTGGAAATTCAAGACTCAACTTAACACTCTACATGAGTCTTGACCGCACTTTTAAAAGAAGATACCCAATAAAAGAAAGCCATGTGTTATATTATTTTCGAAAATTTCCTATGCTACCCCTTACTTTGTCAGATTTCTCATGATACCCATGCTTTTAAGACTCTGCCTATGATACCCTTGAGGTTTTATTTTTGTGCCCATGGTACCCCATAGTGTAATGGACGTTAAGTTTTGATAATGTGGCAATGAATTAGTAATTAAAATTATTAATAAATTTGAAATAAAAATGGAAAGCAGGGGTACCATGGGAAATCTGACAAAATTAAGGGGTACCATGGAAAATTTCCGTAATTTTTAATTACTAATTTATCGCCACATCTGTATACACAAATTTGCGATCTATAAAATAAATGACAAACACAAAAATGGTAATAAAATAATTTTATTAGATTTAAATGTTTCGAGTACAATCTCTAATTTGATCCGCTGATTCGATCTCCACGTGACTTGGATGACGATGTTAAAGGAGGGTCTTGATGACTTTAATTCGCCTTTGATGCGGTGCTGTTTTCTTCACCTTTGACTGCACGATTTTCGGTGCTTGACGTCGGGACTTGAAGAGATGATCGATTTGATGAAGGAGGGTAACTTCACTTGATCTCCCTAGACGATTTGATTTCATGGAGGGTAGTTGGACTTGCTCTCCTTTGATGATTTGACTCCTCGGCGATGGCGACGATGGCACGAGATTTCAAGTCTTTGAATCTTCGATGTCGATTCTTGGAGACGATGGCCTTTGGTGATCTTCTTTGATTTCTAGAGAGAATTTGAGAGCTCTAGGTCTTTTTGTATTCTCCTCTTTTTTCCATCCCTTACAAATGAACATGAAGTCTCTATTTATAGAGAAATACACACTAAAACTCTAGGTTTTGAATGGGCTTGGACTTGAAAGTTGATTTATATCATTTAGGTATGAATTTGTAAACCATAAAAATTCATACTTGTAATACTAAATAAAGAGACACAAAAATAATACGGAAAAATATAATTTATTTATAATCGAAAGATTGAGGGTTACAACTTTCGGGATTCTCTTGATTCCATCCTAAAGGCTAGGGTTTTGATAGTGACTACAGGGTCTTATCGACTTAATTCCGTATGGAGGTGATAGGGTCTTTTTTGTGACTTATTCCATCTTACCTAAAATTTGGTAGTAGGAAGACAAAGTCGTTTGACTTAATCCCTCTGCTCTCCTAACCCTAAAGCCAATAGTTGTATTTATAGTTGTAGCTAGCTTAGAGGGCAAGATAAAGATTTCTAAAATATCTAAGATATTATCACAATATTTTTTTGATAATTATCTCTAAATACTAAAGATTTTATTAAAATTAATAGATACCAAAATATAAATTTTCGGTGTCTACAAATGCCTCCTCGAGACCGGTTGTAGAGAGTTTGATGTCGGGTGCAACTTGGTCTCGAATCTGCTAGTGAATTTGACCCTTGGAAAATGGAGATGAAGAGCGAAAATCGTCCCACTGGGCGTGCCAATTTGTAAACCATAAAAATTCATACTTGTAATAATAAATAAAGAGGCACAAAAATAATACGGAAAACAAGAATTTATTTATAATCGAAAGATTGAGGGCTACAACTTTTGGGATTCTCTTGATTCCATCCTAAAGGCTAGGGTTTTGATAGTGACTACGGGGTCTTATCGACTTAATTCCGTATGGAGGTGATAGGGTCTTTTTTGTGACTTATTCCATCTTACCTATAATTTGGTAGTAGGAAGACAGGGTCGTTTAACTTAATCCATGTGCTCTCCTAACCCTGAAGCCAATAGTTGTATTTATAGTTGTAGTTTGCTTAGAGTGTAATACCCGCCCTATTTAAGGACCCTTTGACCGACCTTTTTACCATGGAAGACCTTAGAAAGGGGATAAGTGAGAGGAGAAGAGACTTACGTAGTTGTTACTCGACCTAGTATGGACTACTCGGCCGAGTGGTGGTAACACTCGACCGAGTAGGGCTTACTCGGCCGAGTATTGTAATAACCCTAAAAAAAAAACATTACTACTTATAATATTATTACAATTAGATATGTAATATTATTATATTTACATTATGGGTAGATATTTATTACTCCCTCCATTCAACTCCACACTACCATTATCTATTTTGTACACTATTCATAGTTAAACATTCAATTTCAATTTTCTCCCAATACATAAGTGAAAATATATTCATGTGGGATCTTGTTTTATTCGTTTTTACGAGTACATTAAAAATATCTAACTTTTATATTTTTCGCAAATACGTAGCTAACGATATTTAGCGCGTAAAAGACGCGTTGGCAAACGTGAAAAAAGAAAGTGGTAGTATGGAGTTGAATGGAGGGAGTATGTGATAAGAGTGATGTTGTGTCAAGATAAGTAAAAAAAAAAAAAAAAAAAAAAAGAGAATCTTACCCATTAAGAGACCAAAGCCAAATTTACTACCCCATCCTTAACTTGTTGTGTAAGATTTTTTAACCGACTTTACAGGGCTATAAATAGCCTACATGGATCACAATTATGGACATATAACACAAAAAGAAAAGGACTACGACGTACACTTACTAATCATTAGTCACCCATAATTACCTACATTAGTACCATAAGGTATGATTTCAGGACCCTTTATCGTAGAAATTAGTAATTTTTTCGAAATAAGATGATATTATAAGTAAATATTTATAGAAATAATGATTATAGAGACCATGTTATTGTTGTTATACCATTCACATGTTAATTTTATGTCCACTATACTATAGTGTTTCCATGCTCATTTTTTTATAATGTTCATTTGGCCATTTGTTACATTCGGGATACGATTACGGGAGGGGGACAACATTACAAATTTAACCTGTGTACATGCAAGGGGGCACAGCCTCATGTGAACTTCGGTTCTGATTATTACTGGTGAAAGTGTCAGGGGGTTTACACGGGTCTTAGACCTGGGATCCTGTGTATATGGAGGAGGGCTTAGCCCGGAGGAGTTTTACTCCGTAATGTGTCTCATTTCAGTAATAGTAGACCGGTATTCTATATTTTGCATATTATGATAAAATGACAGGGGTATCCAATTAATCGAAGACTCGTAATTATTAAATGAGAATTATTTATTTAGGACCGTTGAAGGTAACTGAGATCATATTCAGTCAGTTTTGACTGATTTTGTTTATTTTAATATTTTTCAGGTCTATATGCTGGGGAACCAAGGGAGTGAGTTTCACTATAGAAATAAAAAAAAACCTATTAAAAAACCAGTATTTAATTTTAAGTTTGGTGAGTAGATCTTGTAGCCTTGTATTTCCAGTACAGGAAATACGGCGGTGACGCCTTATAATAAATTTGTTTTCAAGTTTTTTTTATGAAATAAAAACGGACTCTTTGTTATTTTATATTCTGTCTTTATTTCAGGGCGTTACAAAATTGGTATCAGAGGCTAGAAAAAAAATTAGTAAAATTGAACGAGAGAGGGGTAAATTAGTAGAAAGGGAAAATAGTACTAATTTTATTTATTTTATATTATTTTATTTCCATATTATTAGTATCCATTATTAACTTTTGTGGGTAAGATTACTAATGTGGTTGATGTCTTTTTGTTTTAGATATAATGGCAGTACCTCACCCGTACGATCTGATAATGACTCCGGATGAAACGGTTGCAGTACATGTAGATCGTCTGAGAAATGCTTTAAGGAACCATAATGCCTTATTTCCAGCATTCCGGATGACTGAACCGTATTTAGCACATGCCATTATCAAAACTTTGCCTGACATAGTACCGTGGAGAACCTTTAAGGATCGGTATTATGATTTGATAGTAAACGGGGTCCCAAATCATTCGAAATATCTTCACAGGGGTTGCATTTTATGATCGCTGGATCCCCACATTTGAAGATATAGCGTGGGAACTTATCACTTTTGAGAGGAACCGTGTGGTATATATTTCTGATGATGATGTAGATGATTAAAACAATCAGGAGAACAACTATCTAAATGACAACCCATCCGAGGATGATGTTGGCTCAAATGACGAGAATGTTAGTACCATAACTGGTAGGGACAGAGATGATACTCCAACCAAGCCGTAATCCAGCACTTAGAGACGAAAAGGGGGATAAATAGTGGCTTTGTTATCCCTTGTTATAAGTAGTGAAGCAGAAGATAACGTAATATATTAGACTAAGACTAATATAGGTTAAGTATGGTGGTTTGTAGATATTTTGATAGCTAGACACCCAATTTTGAGACTTGTGATCTATATAGGGTTGTTCTAGTAGCTTGCGGATGTATGTAAAATTATGTGTGTTAGATGTTTGTATGTAATATATAACGTTTGTAAATAGTATGCACATGTTAATAAATAAAACCGCGCTAACTTTCTAATCCCTGTGTATTTTATGTTTTATAGGATGTCTTTTCTTAATAATATTAACGTCAACCAACCCGCTCCTAATAATCAATCAGATGCAAGAAACTTCGCTGAAATGATGGCTGAAGCACTAAGGAATAACCCTCCTAATAATCAGGAAGAGAGTGCTAAATATTTTAAGAAAATGACTGAGTTATAACCCAAAGACTTACGATGGAAAACCAGATCCTGTAGAGTTTGAGAAATGGGTAAGGGGATTGGACAAACTTTTCGATGCCATACATTGCCCTGAAACATGGAGAGTAGATTTTGCTATTTATTATTTGGAAGGACAAGCTGATTTATGGTGGGAAACTGTTAAGGATAAAAGAGAGGAACCAGGATTTGGATGGATTCAGTTTAAGGAGCTCTTGAGATCAAAATTTTATCCTCCTTCACTTAGGAGACAGAAAGAGGAAGAGTTTAACGACTTGGAACAAGGATCAATGTCTGTTACTTTGTATGCCTCAAAATTTATGGAATTATCTCGATTTGCCTCGCACATGGTGGCTACAGAAGAATTAAGGATGAATCGTTTCGAAAAAGGGCTGAATTGGAATCTCCGAGACTGATTATCTACACATACTTGTCTAAATTATCAAGAGATGTATGATAAAGCCACTAATGCAGAGAGAATAATGAAAGAGAGAAATGATACACCATTTGGAGGTAAAAGGAAGTTTGAAAGAAACAGTGTTACCGGGGGAAATTCCTATAAACAGCCAAACTTAGGATTCGGAAGAAACCCTTTTAACCAGTCACATGAAAGGAACCAAACAGTTCCATGCGCAAGGTGTGGCCGTACTAATCATCTTACATCTCAATGTAGATTTGTTAGCCCGCGATGCTTTATGTGTGGAAGCCCAAACCATGTTAAGTATAATTGTCCAATAAATCGGGCGATTGTGCCAGGAAATACCCCTAGGCCTAACTCCACTCTGTCTACATCAACCCCAAAAGTATTGGCACCTCAGCCTAAAACACAAGGACCAACTCGGGGACGTGTGTTTGTGATGAACTCCCAGGAAATGGAGACTTCAGAAAATGTCGTTGCAGGTAACATTTTTCTTAACTCTAATCCTGTTAATGTCTTATTTGATACTGGAGCATCTAATTCATTTATATCTCGATCCTTAAGTGAAAAGTTGAATTTGACCCCACAGAGTCGGAAATTAACATTTTCAGTTGGATTACCTACCGGGGAGAATATTTCATGCCCTATTTGGTATAAAGACTGTATTTTGACCATAGACGTAAACCGTTTCTTGGCTGATCTTGTCCAGTTCGATTTATAAGATTTTGACATAGTATTAGGAATGGATTGGCTTAGTAAGAATCATGTGATGGTAAATTGTCATGAGAAATCATTAACTATTACAAAGCCTAATGGGAATGAGATACTATTTCAGAACCACAAATCCAACAAGA
Source organism: Silene latifolia (assembly GCF_048544455.1). NCBI lineage: Eukaryota > Viridiplantae > Streptophyta > Magnoliopsida > Caryophyllales > Caryophyllaceae > Silene > Silene latifolia. The sequence goes on along the minus strand of NC_133537.1, from coordinate 20,583,263 downwards.
ACAACAATAGGATTATATCCTTTTTAAAAGCCCTGAAGTTATTACACCAAGGATGTAAGGGTTATTTATGCGATGTATGTAGCAGTTTAGAGGCGGAACCAAATTTGACCAGTATTCCCGTAGTTAAGGAATTTTTGGATGTTTTTCCTGAAGAAATCCCAGGAATGTCGCCATATAGGGAAGTAGATTTCACAATTGAACTAATACCAGGAAGTGCACCCATTTCCAAATCTCCTTATAGAATGGCACCTGCTGAATTAAAGGAACTGAAAATTCAACTAGATGAACTGTTAGAAAAAGGGTACATAAAACCCAGTACCTCACCTTGGGGAGCACCAGTGCTTTTTGTTAAAAAGAAAGATGGAAGTTTGCGTTTGTGCATAGATTATCGAGAGCTTAATAAGGTCACTGTAAAGAATAAGTATCCTATACCTCGTATAGATGACCTCTTTGATCAATTGGAAGAATGTGCTATTTACTCAAAAATTGATACTCGTTCTGGATATCACCAATTGAGGATAAAAACAGATGACATCCCTAAAACAACTTTTAGAACTCGTTATGGACATTATGAGTTTATGGTCATGCCTTTTGGGCTTACCAATTCTCCTGCAGTTTTTATGGACCTTATGAATAGAGTGTTCAGGCCTTATTTGGATAGATTTGTCATTATTTTCATTGATGAAATTTTAATATATTCTAAGGATGAGAAGGAACATTTTCACCACTTGCGGATAGTTTTGGAAACCTTAAGGAAAAACCAGTTATATGCCAAATTTAAGAAATGTGCATTTTGGTTGAAAGAAATAAGTTTCTTAGGTCATGTTGTCTCAGAAAAAGGAGTACAAGTAGACCCTCAAAAGATTGAGGCAATCACCAAATGGCCCGCACTCAAGAATGTAGCAGAAGTACGTAGCTTTTTGGGATTAGCAGGATACTATCGTCGTTTTGTGAAAGATTTTTCTAAAATAACCCAACCACTCACAAATCTTGATGCGTGCATTTTACATAGACTTTTACGGTCTCTTTTGGCACGCATTTCTATGTATTTGAGTGATATTATGTCACTTTATACCCCGAATAGTCCACTTTGTTCTGTTTTGCATTATTTGCAGGAAAGAACCGGAATGACTGGAAATCAGCCTATTTGCGATCCTCCAAGCCTGCTTAAGAGAGTTGGCGCGAAACTTTACCATATTGAGACGCGTGAAGGCATCCAAAGGATTAGGAGAACACACAAGAAGTCAAGAACCCCTCGATCGAGATGTCCTGTTCTCGATCGAGTGGAGGCAAAGGTGAAGGCCTCGATCGAGATGTCCTATTCTCGATCGAGGGAGATACTTAGGGGAAGCTCTCGATCGAGCAACTGTGGAGTTCGATCGAGAGGCCACGCACTGATGGGCTTTAATTCGACTGTGTTGTTATTTTATAACGCTTTATTTCCTTGCTATTTTTCTTATAAAGAGGCAAGGAATACTAGAGACCTAATTATCACATTCTAGAGATAGGACGGAGACTGTTGCTTTAGCTTTTGGATCGGAAGTACTTTTCATCGCCATTTCTCAATTTTTCTTTTGTTGAATTCGGTATTATCATAGCATAATTTCAATTCAGTTTCGTTTATTATGTTACTTATTGTTATTTGCTTTGCTACTATTGTTCCTCATTTCGATCATGAATAGCTAATCGCTTTGCTAGGATTTAGGGTAGCCATGGCGTAGGAAGGACGAATTAATTAGAATACCGTAGTCTAGTTGTATGCATCTGCTGCTTTAATATCTCTTAATTGTTTGAGTCGACGCACTCAATTAACTGTCTCGATATCCCCTTCTCCTAGATCGAAAGATTGGAAAAGGAGTAGTTCTGCAGCGTTTCATTAGGATTTATGCTAGCTAGGGCGAAAGCTAAACTAGTATTGCCTAGGTCGAACTAAGGACCGAAAGGTGACGTTTATTACCCACAGCTTGGATTTAGGGCATCTATATTTTAGTCCGGACTTTAGAAGCCATGGTGAACCGACAATCCTAGTACCTTTCTCCCTTGTTCATCTCTATTTTATTTCTCTCTCGTTCCTTTTATTCTCTCCTTTACTCGTAGTTTTTAGAAAACAAACAAACAAACCCCCTATTTTGGTTACTTTCGACAGACCTAGTTGACTATAGGATTCCCATCTCCCTGTGGATTCGATACCCGACTGCCTCTGCTACATTTAGTTGAGACCCGTTGGTTTTATCTTTGACAGGGGTTGCGGCATGTACCGTGTCAAATTTTGGCGCCGTTGCCGGGGAGACGGTGCAATTTTATAGTTCCTTTGTTTGTCTTTTGTCTCAGGGAATTTATTCCTTGAGACAGTTCTCATTCTTGGCCCGAGTGTTTTTGTGCTTACCAGTTATAGTTCAGCCATGGAAGTATTTTGTGGAAGATGTGGCGAATGGGGACACAATCCCTTTTCATGCATGGCTACGTCCGAGAGCGTTCTAGCCTATCGGAAGTTTAGGCAAGGAGGCTCTTCCCTCGAGCTTTATGCTGACAATGTTCAGGTCGAGTACAGCCTTAAGGCTGCCATTCACACGCAACATCTTGAGCAGGAATCTGGTGCGGATGTCTTCCGTAAACTGCTCGAAAAGTGTGAGTCAATGTGCTTAGAGGAAGACCCGGTAAATGCAATAAGTTTGAGGAGTGGTCGCACTTATGACGGACCAGAACATACTCCAGAAAGTTCAAACGCCGAGGCAGGGATCACTGTTCATCAAAAAGACGAAGAATTGCTGAAGGGTGGTCGATCGAGTGAACTTACCTCTCGATCGACCAATGCTGAGGAAGAAACCACTCGATCGAGAGACGATACTTCTCGATCGAGTAAGCTGCACAATGAAACCTCTCGATCGAGAGAGGTTAGCAAGAAAAGCTCTCGATCGAGCACTTCTGAGCCTCGATCGAGAGATGCTGAGCCTGCGGACACGCATTCCAATGCTGACCGTAGTGGGGTACCCTCCTGTGCTGCGAGGGTGTCAAGAACTGATAAAGGTAAAGAGAAAGAAGAGGACCCACTTCCTATGGTTAAGGTCCCTTACCCGAGTCGATTACGCGACACAAAGACGGAGAGACAATTCAATAAATTCGCAGATATGGTAAGAAACATTCAGGTAACCATTCCTTTTGCTGAGTTAATTACCCAAATACCTCCTTACGCAAAATTTATGAAAGATATTATTACGCGTAAGAGGGAATTTGGAGAAACAGCTACTGTCGCTTTCATGGAAGAGTCTAGTAGTCTAATTTCGGGAAAGTCTCCCCCTAAATTGAAGGACCCGGGTAGTTTCTCTATTTCTTGTGCTATAGGAGATGTGGTGATAAATAGGGCGCTGTGTGACCTTGGAGCTAGTGTCAGTGTCATGCCCTATTCTATCTTTTCTAAGCTTAAATTGGGTCACCTAAAAATGACAAATATCACCCTACAGATGGCCGACAGATCTGTTAGACGGTCCTTAAGTATCTTAGAGGATGTGCCTGTCAAGGTAGGCAAATTCTTTATCCCAGTGGACTTTATTGTTTTAGATATTGCGAGGATACCCGTACCCATTATTTTGGGTAGACCGTTTTTGTGTACAAATGAGCTATTATTGATGTCAAACTCGGGCGGTTGACTCTAGAGGTAGGGGATGATGTGATTACGTTTAGTCTGCCCGAGACCTTGTCTAGACCGATGATAGAGGATACTTGTTATTCTCGTGACATTATTGATGAGTCTCTTCAATTTTGGTCGGATTCTTAGTTAAGGATCCGCAGAGTCTTTGATGTTTCTAGATGAGTATGCAGATTTTTCGGATGACGAGGACGATGTCGAGCGATTGCTTGGAATTACTACGATAAGATAGAGCTGTCGGCGTTCACCGAACAGTAGAGAACTTGGCACACACTTTGTGCTCAGTCGAGGTAAAGGTCCCCGAGCGTAAAGCTCTTCCCTCTCACCTTAAGTATGCCTTTCTTGATGATACTGAGCAGTTTCCAGTGATTGTGAGTGCTAAGCTCAACGACGGACAGTTAACTGCTTTATTGACTGTTCTTAAGAGAAATAGGAAGGCGATGGGATATTCGTTGGATGACCTCAAAGGCATCAGCCCTGATGTCTGCATGCACAGGATTGAGCTAGAGGATGATCACAAACCTTGCAGGCAGGGTCAGCGAAAGCTGAATCCGAAGATGGAGGAGGTTGTGACGGCTGAGGTTATGAAACTACTCGACGCATGTATTGTTTATTCAGTTGGGAATTCTAAATGGGTAAGTCCCGTTCAGGTGGTACCTAAGAAAGGTGGTACTACAGTTGTCCGAAATGAAAATAATGAGCTAATACCTACTAGACTAGTGACCGGGTGGCGGATGTGTATAGATTATAGGCAATTAAATGCCGCCACCAAGAAAGATCATTTCCCCCTTCATTTCATTGATCAGATGATAGAGAGATTGGCTTCTCATGAGTTTTTCTGTTATCTGGATGGGTACTCAGGGTTCTTTCAGATCCCTATTCATCCAGATGATCAGGAAAATACTACTTTTACTTGTCCGAAGGGTGTCTTTGCTTATCGCAGAATGCCTTTTGGTTTGTGTAATGCCCCTGCCACCTTTCAGAGGTGTATGATGGGGATCTTTTCTGAGTATATCAAGTCTATCATGGAAATCTTTATGGACGACTTCAGTGTCTATGGGAATGACTTTGATAATTGTTTAGCTAGCCTTGATAAAGTTTTGCAGCGATGTATTGAGGTTAATCTAGTGCTAAACTGGGAGAAGTGCCATTTTATGGTAAATGAGGGCGTTGTCCTTGGGCACTTAGTCTCCAACAGGGGTATTGAGGTAGACAGAGCAAAGGTGCAAGTAATCGAACAATTACCCCCTCCAGTTAATGTTAAGGGGGTGAGAAGTTTCCTTGGTCACGCTGGCTTTTATCGTCGGTTTATCAAGGACTTCTCAAAGATTGCTTTCGATCACACAGTTGCTTTTAAAGGATGCTCCTTTTGATTTTAATGATGAATGTCTTTCTGCTTTTAACACTTTGAAGCAGGCTTTGGTCTCTGCACCCATTATCCAGCCTCCTGACTGGAAGCTGCCCTTCGAGATTATGTGCGATGCCAGCGACTATGCACTAGGAGCGGTGCTAGGCCAGCGGAAAGACATGGCGCTGAGTGCAATTTATTATGCGAGCCGAACTCTGGACGAGGCTCAAGTGAAATATGCTACCACGGAGAAGGAGCTTTTAGCTGTTGTTTATGCGTTAGATAAGTTTAGATCATATTTGTTGGGTTCTAAGGTTATTATCTTTACAGATCATGCAGCGCTGAAACACCTTCTGAACAAGAAGGAAGCTAAGCCCAGATTGCTGAGATGGATACTCCTTTTACAGGAGTTTGACTTGGAGATTAAGGATAAGAAGGGAGCAGAAAATGTCATAGCCGACCATCTGTCATCGCGTCCCGACGCAATGAAAGGGAGGATTCTCTTCCTATTAATGATTCTTTCGCTGACGACTCTTTATTTTCTGTTGATGTTTTTTCTGTGACCTCTGTGAATTCTAAGGATGGTGCTGAACCTTGGTTTGCTGACTATGCTAACTTTGCTGTCAGTCAGGCACTGCCGCCAGATTTATCTCACCAGCAGCGCAAGAGGTTCTTACACGATGCACGGCAATATTTCTGGGATGACCCTTATTTATTTAAGGAGTGCGCAGACGGACTCTACCGACGGTGTATTCCGCAGTAGGAGACCAAAGCTATCCTAGAAGGCTGCCATTCGGCTCCTTGTGGAGGACACCACGGTCCATCACGTACCGTGTCTAAGGTATTGCAGTCAGGTTTTTATTGGCCAACTCTTTTCGCTGACACTAAAACTTTTGTTGCTAGTTGTGATGCTTGTCGAGAACGGAAACATTTCAAGAGACATGAGATGCCTCAGAACGGCATCCTAGAGGTTGAGATTTTCGATGTATGGGACATTGATTATCAAGGGCCATTCCCGTCTAGCCAAGGTAACAGGTATATTCTGGTAGCTGTAGACTATGTGTCCAAGTGGGTGGAGGCAATTTGTGATGCCCGGACCGTGATTAAGTTGTTTCGTAAGATTATTTTTCCCCGTTTTGGTGTCCCTAGGGTCGTCATTAGCGATAGGGGTATGCATTTTAGAGAACAACAGTTGACTGCTTTGCTGTCTAAATATGGTGTCAAACACCGTAGGGGTTTGGAGTATCACCCTCAGACTAGCGGACAGGTTGAGGTCTCTAATAGGGAACTAAAAGAGATATTGAGCAAAGTAGTGTCTAAATCACGGAAAGACTGGAGTGCTAAACTAGAGGACACGTTGTGGGCTTATAGGACAGCTTAAAAGACACCAATCGGTGCTTCACCGTATCGTTTAGTGTATGGAAAGTCTTGTCATCTTCCTGTTGAGCTAGAACATAAAGCTTGGTGGGTTATCCGCCGGCTTAATTATGATGCTGACTTGTGTGGTGAGAAGCGTTTATTGCAGCTAGATGCGCTGGAGGAGTTTCGGCTGAACGCTTATGATAGCTCCCGAATTTATATGGAGAAGACTAAGCGTTGGCACGATAAGAGGATTGTACCCCGTGAGTTCCATGTTGGGCAAAAGGTGTTACTGTTTAACGCCCGGTTGAGACTGTTTCTGGTAAGTCAAGTCCGGTGGAGTGGTCCGTACCACGTGGATCAAGCGTCACAAAATTTGGATCAGTTGAGTTAGAGGATTCCGAGGGGAATCGCTTCAAAGTTAATGGTCACCTTGTGAAGCATTATTATGGGGCTGATGCTGTGATTGGACGCATCGAAGTTCTCTTTTTCGACGCGATGGCGGAGAGTGATGTTTGACGCTTATAGGTCGTGCGGGACCTTATAAACCCGCGCTTATCGGGAGGCAACCCGATTGTAATTTGTTTTTTTTTTTTTCGAACTTTTACCGTTCTTTATTTCTGTTTGGTGCGCATTTGAACAATTTTAATAGAATTTTTGCGTTTTTGGTACAGCACAGGTACCGTACTGTTGCTTAATGATGCAACAGCCCTCGATCGAGTATCCTTCTTGCTCGATCGAGTGGTCCTTCGCCTTCAAAGCTCTCGATCGAGCTCCTTCTTATTCGATCGAGTTTCTGCACCGGTGAAAGCCTCGATCGAGTCCTACCTGTCTCGATCGAGTACCATGTTCTTCTCGATCGACCTGCTCCTTTGTCGATCGAGAGCCCTACTAACCTCTCTATCTGGTTCGGTTTGGGGAGGTCCGTGGTCTGCACGCTTTTGTAAGTTTCCGACTCTCCCTCTCTTTCGTTGCATCTCTTTTCCTTTACTTTGTACAATGGGGACATTGTACAGTTTGGTTTGGGGAGGTTTTGCATCCATTTTGTGTCTGCATGTTGTTTTTATCGCATTTTTGTTACCACGTTTACTTACGTTTGCATTGTATTTTATTTCATAAAAATCAAAAAAATTTCATAAAAATTGAAAAAAATTCAAAATTCAAAAAAAAAAATTCATGTTTATTTTTGCATTTTAGGTTGAGTCTGATGGGAGTTTTTCATTGCTGATAACTGTCTTTTTGCTTAAGCCTTGCATTGTTTCACATCTTTTAGCAACAGCCTTTGCAATTTCTCGAATTTCGTTTCAAAATTCGTTGAACAAGTAGACTTGACTTGAAATTTTGGCAAACTACAATATCTTTCTGAGGTTTAGAGCTTTTTAACTGGTGTCATCTATGACCAGTTCATATAGGAAGTGAGTAGTTACTCCTTATAAGGCATGTAAGATCAAATTGCATAAGCATGAGTTTAGTCTACTTAGTACCTGTATGCATTCGGGTCTGTGGTTGGTGACACATGTTTGGAGAGGCAACCCCTTTATTTCATTTTACCCATGAGCTCCACATAGCCAAATTGCCCATTTTGCCCCTATTTAGCTACAATCCATATTTTTCCTACCCTAGCCGAGCTAGTAATGGTAGCAATGTTGGGAATGTGTTGATTTGTAGTTGGTTATAATATCTTTTCATGAGATGGATGGGTGAAGGAAATGAAGGAGAAATATTGAAAAAGAAGTGAAGAAAAAAAGAAAAAGAAAAGAAAAGAGAAATCCGAAAAGAAATATGAAAAAAAAAGGGAAGAAGAAAAAATCATATGCGGAAAATGAAAAGACTGTATGTTGTGATTTATGCTCCCATGTTTAATTTATATCTTATGGGGAGTTGATAATTTTATGGTGATTAGTGAGCTGTGTGCATCCAATTTGCACTATTTTGTATTGATATGTATGGCGTTTGAAGTAGGGAAGTTGTATAATTTGGATCCGTTGTTGCTAGCCTGGCTATTAACCCCACATATCCAAATTCATTTTAGCCCCTTCTTACCTATTACCTCACTTACCCATATGTAAGTCCTCGGCATGTGTCTTGGTCATCAGTTTGGTTGGAGTGCATATGTACGGTTGTAGAGACTTTATTCATGTTAGACTGCATGCATGTCCTTATAGGTTGCAGTTAGGTGAGTGTTCTTTATTCCTTCTATCTTATTTTACATATCACCTTATGCCTATTTGTGTGATTGAGCGACCCGTGAGAGTCCATTTTTCAAAAGTCTTGCAAGGTCGAAAGTTCAAAGTCTCTTTGAAATATGCATAAATTCGTTTGCCTTGATGTCAAGCTACTAGTAGTTGATTCTTATGCATTAAACGGTTTAAGCCGACGGTCTTCAGCTTGTCTATGTTCTACTCCTATCCTTTTCATCCTAGCTAGTTGCATTAGTTTGCTTGAGGACAAGCAAAGGTTTGGTTTGGGGAAGTTTGATGCGTGCATTTTACATAGACTTTTACGGTCTCTTTTGGCACGCATTTCTATGCATTTGAGTGATATTATGTCACTTTATACCCCGAATAGTCCACTTTGTTCTGTTTTGCATTATTTGCAGGAAAGAACCGGAATGACTGGAAAGCAGCCTATTTGCGATCCTCCAAGCCTGCTTAAGAGAGTTGGCGCGAAACTTTACCATCTTGAGACGCGTGAAGGCATCCAAAGGATTAGGAGAACACACAAGAAGTCAAGAACCCCTCGATCGAGATGTCCTGTTCTCGATCGAGTGGATGCAAAGGTGAAGGCCTCGATCGAGATGTCCTGTTCTCGATCGAGGGAGATACTTAGGGGAAGCTCTCGATCGAGCAACTGTGGAGTTCGATCGAGAGGCCACACACTGATGGGCTTTAATTCGACTGTGTTGTTATTTTATAACGCTTTATTTCCTTGCTATTTTTCTTATAAAGAGGCAAGGAATACTAGAGACCTAATTATCACATTCTAGAGATAGGACGGAGACTGTTGCTTTAGCTTTTGGATCGGAAGTACTTTTCATCGCCATTTCTCAATTTTTCTTCTGTTGAATTCGGTATTATCATAGCATAATTTCAATTCAGTTTCGTTTATTATGTTACTTATTGTTATTTGCTTTGCTACTATTGTTCCTCATTTCGATCATGAAAAGCTAATCGCTTTGCTAGGATTTAGGGTAGCCATGGCGTAGGAAGGACGAATTAATTAGAATACCGTAGTCTAGTTGTATGCATCTGCTGCTTTAATATCTCTTAATTGTTTGAGTCGACGCACTCAATTAACTGTCTCGATATCCTCTTCTCCTAGATCGAAAGATTGTAAAAGGAGTAGTTCTGCAGCGTTTCATTAGGATTTATGCTAGCTAGGGCGAAAGCTAAACTAGTATTGCCTAGGTCGAACTAAGGACCGAAAGGTGACGTTTATTACCCACAGCTTGGATTTAGGGCATCTATATTTTAGTCCGGATTTTAGAAGCCATGGTGAACCGACAATCCTAGTACCTTTATCCCTTGTTCATCTCTATTTTATTTCTCTCTCGTTCCTTTTATTCTCTCCTTTACTCGTAGTTTTTAGAAAACAAACAAACAAACCCCCTATTTTGGTTACTTTCGACAGACCTAGTTGACTATAGGATTCCCATCTCCCTGTGGATTCGATACCCGACTGCCTCTGCTACATTTAGTTGAGACCCGTTAGTTTTATCTTTGACAGGGTTGCGACAGCCGTGTCAAATCTTATCAGAAAAAGTACCAAGTTCGTATGGAATGAAAAGTGTGAAGAAGCATTTTATGAACTGAAAAATAGACTCACCTCTGCCCCTATTCTTACGCAACCAAATGGCATTGATGGATTAGAAGTATACAGTGATGCCTCAAAGCTAGGATTGGGTTGTGTGTTAATGCAGAATGGGAAGGTAATTGCTTATGCTTCTAGGCAATTGAAAGCACACGAGCAAAATTATCCCACTCATGATTTAGAACTTGCTGCAGTGGTTTTTGCTTTGAAAATTTGGAGACATTATCTTTATGGGATTTCGTGTTGCATATACATTGATCACAAGAGCCTGAAATACCTTTTTAGCCAGAAAGAGATAAACATGAGACAACGTAGATGGCTTGAATTTATCAAAGATTATGACTTAGATATCCAATATCATCCCGGTAAAGCTAAGTAAAGCTAATGTGGTAGCTGATGCACTTAGTCGAAAACATTTTTCCACTCTAAACATGTTTACGGTAAAAGAACCTCGCATCCTGCAAGACATGAATAGACTAGATATAGAAATGGTTATTGGTGATCTAAGTGGTTATATGGCAGCCTTAGAAATAAGACTAACCTTGAAGGATGAAATAAAAACATCCCAAGGAACGGATCCCCAATTTGAGAAAATTCGAAAGAATATACAAAAAGGAAAAGCACCAGGTTTTGTGATTTAGGAAGATGGGTCGCTTTGGTTTCAAAATCGAATTTGTGTACCAAATTCAGAAATTATCAAAAAAAAGATTTTGAACGAAGCACATAAGTCACGATATTCGATACATCCCGGGGGAAACAAGATGTATAAAAATGTCCGACATACATTTTGGTGGAGCAATATGAAGCAAGAAATAGCAAATTTTGTCTCAAAATGTGTAACATGTCAACAAGTAAAAATAGAGCATCAAAGACCGGGAGGACTTTTACAATCCCTAGATATTCCTACTTGAAAATGGGAGTCTATTGCTATGGATTTTGTGACAGGACTACCCTTAACATTTTAAGGAATGAATGAAATATGGGTAGTAGTAGATAGACTAACCAAGTGTGCTCACTTTTTAGCCACTAAGACTTCATGGAACTCAGAACAACTAGCTAAGAAATATATAAAAGAAATAGTGAGATTACATGGGGTTCCCACAACCATTATATCGGATAGAGATACAAATTTCTTAGCCAAGTTTTAGAAAAGTTTTCAAACGGCAATGGGATCTAAGCTTAACTTTAGTACCGCCTTCCACTCGCAGACAGATGGTCAAACTGAGCGAACCATCCAAACCTAGGAAGATTTATTAAGATCATGTGTTTTGGATTTTCAAGGATCATGGGAGCAACATTTACCCTTAATAGAGTTTTCTTACAATAACAGTTATCACGCTAGCATTGGTATGGCTCCCTATCAGGCTTTGTATGGACAAAGGTGTAGAACACCATTATGTTGGAGTGATATTGATGAATCCAAAATAATTGGACCAGATCTGATATAAGAGACAACTGATAAAGTAAGAATCATACGAGAGAAAATGCGAATCACACAAAGTCGTCAAAAGAGTTATGCTGACCTCAAGAGACGGCCATTAGAATTTCAAAAGGGAGATTTCGTATTTCTCAAGGTATCACCTACGAGAGGAGTAATACGCTTTGGGAAGCAACGAAAATTGAGTCCAAGATACATAGGGCCTTTTGAAATAAATGAAAGAGTTGGAAGTGTGGCATATCGACTTCATCTTCCGATAGAATTGTCAAGGATACATGACGTTTTTCATGTTTCACTTTTAAAGAAATATATCCCTGATCCTGGTCATATTATTGACATACCACCTTTACAAGTTCGGGAAGATCTTACCTACGAGGAGCTATCAATTCAAATTTTAGATAGAAAGGCGAAAATTCTTCGTAATAAAACTATTCCATTGGTGAAAGTTGTATGGTCTCGCCATGATATGTCAGAAGCAACATGGGAAACAGAACTAGAAATGAAAAACAAGTACCCCCATTTGTTCTAAACCAAGGTAACTAAAGTTTCGGGACGAAACTTATTTTAAGGAGGGTAGAATGTAATAATACTAAAAAAAAAAGAAAAAAAAATTTACTACGTATAATATTATTACAATTAGATATGTACTATTATTATATTAATACATTATGGGTAGATATTTATTATGTGATAAGAGTGATGTTGTGTCAAGATAAGTAAAAAAAAACCAGAGAATCTTACCCATTAAGAGACCAAAGCCAAATTTACTACCCCATCCTTAACTTGTTGTGCAAGATTTTTTAACCGACTTTACAGGGCTATAAATAGCCTACATGGATCACAATTATGGACATACAACACAAAAAGAAAAGGACTACGATGTACACTTACTAATCATTAGTCACCCATAATTACCTACATTAGTACCATAAGGTATGATTTCAGGACCCTTTATCGCAGAAATTAGTAATTTCTTCGAAATAAGATGATATTATAAGTAAATATTTATAGAAATAATGATTATAGAGTCCATGTTATTGTTGTTATACCATTCACATGTTAATTTTATGTCCATTATACTATAGTGTTTCCATGCTCATTTTTTTTATAATGTTCATTTGGCCATTTGTTACATTCGGGATACGATTACGGGAGGGGGACAACATTACAAATTTAACCTGTGTACATGGAAGAGGGCACAGCCTCATGTGAACTACGGTTCTAATTATTACTGGTGAAAGTGCCAGGAGGTTTACACGGGTCTTAGACCTGGGATCCTGTGTACATGGAGGAGGGCTTAGCCCGGGGGAGTTTTACTCCGTAATGTGTCTCATTTCAGTAATAGTAGACCGGTATTCTATATTTTGCATATTATGATAAAATGACAGGGGTATCCAATTAACCGAAGACTCGTAATTATTAAATGAGAATTATTTATTTAGGACCGTTGAAGGTAACTGAGATCATATTCAGTCAGTTTTGACTGATTTTGTTTATTTTAATATTTTTCAGGTCTATATGCTGGGGAACCAAGGGAGTGAGTTTCACTATAGAAATAAAAAAAACCTATTAAATAACTAGTATTTAATTTTAAGTTTGGTGAGTAGATCTTGTAGCCTTGTATTTCCAGTACAGGAAATACGGCGGTGACGCCTTGTAATAAATTTGTTTTCAAGTTTTTTTTTTATGAAATAAAAACGTACTCTTTGTTATTTTATATTTTGTCTTTATTTCAGGGCGTTACAAATATGAGAGTACTCGACCGAGTATAGCCGCTGCGGACGCGTAATTATAAAACGTGAGTTCGTGAGTTTTATTTCATTTCCGACGGTTCCATTTCTCTCTAACCCTATTATATCCATCTCTCACCTATCACCCACCTTGCCCCTACACTCTCATGTAGCCTAGACATTAACCATGGAAGGGGATTGGGTTACATATGAGGATGCTAGCGAGGATATCGTCGTTGTCGTCGTCCGTTCGCATCACTAGGATGCATCTCGGAGTCTTGCTTGGCTGTTTATTGGATGCATTTTCATGGCTTGGCGATAAGGTAGGGTTTCCTACTTAGTTTTACTGTTTAATTGAATTAAGACTTATGTGGTAACTGTTGTGTCATTGATATTGTGATCATCTATGGTGTTGGTGTTGGTGTTGGTGTTGGTGATGGTGTGATGTTGGTTTTGGTATTGTGATGATTGTGGTGGATTCACTTGCGGGAGTGGCTTCACACCCTAGTTCGCCCTCCGTGGAACCCGTCACGGGAGGGGATGTGCACATTAAGGGACAAGGATTATTGCTCGTTGATGAGCGGGACCTTGGTAGGTGTGGCTGTGGTCCCCCACCGCTGCTTGTTGTGATTGGAGTGGAGATGGTTGATGAACAGTGTTTATCTTTCGTACTTGTCTTATTTTAATTATACAGTAACTGACTCCGTTGTTGTTATTTTGTAAAACTGTGGTGATCCATTCGGGGATGGTGAGCAGCTGGTCTGTCAGGTACAGTTAGTCCAGTGGCTTGCGGGCTAGAAAGAGATTCGAGTCATCACGCTACCGAGGTAGAAGTCTACGACATTCAGGTTTAGTAGTCTTTGGAGTCGTCTTGTTGTATCTTGTTTCTTTGATCACCATTTTAAAAGCTTAAAGATACTTAATAAGTGTTCTTTCATTGTTTATTTGATCTACTACTTCGGGTAACCAAGATGGTAACACCTTCATACACTGGGATGGTCCTTGGTAAGGCATCTTGGTGTACGGGGGTGTTACAAAGTGGTATCAGAGCGACGATTTTGGAACCTGAACCAATGAATCAAATGAACATAGGGTGTCAATTTAAAATGAATATGGTGTATGTGTGTTAGGAGCCCCCTTATGTTGGTTTTGGGTGAGAAGGCGCCCTCATCTCAAAATCCCGGCCCCGATCATGCTTAAGTCAGCCACCGGGGAAGGGTAGATAATAGGAGTAGTTGCGTTAAGTGTGTGTGTCATATGTATGTGTTGGCAGTAACTTGTGCGGTAATGTGTGCTTAATGCTTGTGAATGGTTAAGTTTGTGAGTTGTTGGGTGAATGATAAAAGGATGACCTGAATTGAGTAAAGTAATGGGTGACCAGAAATTTTCGTAAATGAGCATGATAGGCTTCGAGCATGACATGTGTTGTATGTGACTTCCGTCGGAATAATGAAGTGTGGTGCATGTGTAGGAGTGCATAATGAGGTGTGTTGATGTAGGTTCATAGCTTAGTCTTACCTGTTGTGTGGTCAAGTTAGTCGTGTGCTTTAGTGTGACGTAAATTGTTTGCTACGGTTTTGTATAAGAAACATGTATTGCTCGTAAATTAACTTAATAACGGTTATATTTTGTGGTACGCCTTGATGTGATAGAATTAGGGTCTAACGGTGACGAGCTCGATTTTATTGAACTCCGAACGTCGTTATCTATTTTGCAGGTTTGATAATTTGAAATTTTGCTCCTGCTCTGTTGAACTCGGCCGAGTAAAGTTTATACTCGACCGAGTAGGCCACACTCGACCGAGTAGGAAGGCACTCAACTGAGTACCCGGAATGTCAAAATAGACGTGCTACTGACCTCTGGATACTCGACCGAGCAGACCAAATACTCGAACGAGTAAGCCATACTCGGCCGAGTAAACCAGATACTCGACCGAGTAAACCAGATACTCGACCGAGTACCCATTTATCGCGACTCAAGCCGGTTTGCTGTAACAACCCTATAACTTCTTCTTTTCTTCTTATTTCCGCCTCCCATCTCATTCTTTCACTCATAAAACTTCAAGAGTCTTTCTCTCTCAAAACTCTTGGGTGATTGTATTGGTAGTTGCTTGTGGATCTTCCCTCTTGTTTGCTCAAAACCTCAATCCAGGTAAAGGCTGTAATCAATTTCTTCAATTTGTTATCAATTTATGGTAGAACTTGTTCAAATTTCGGATCCCTAGCTTGTATAATCTGAATTTGGTGTTTCTCTTTTGGTATTTTGAGTTTAATTGTTCATAAACATCACCTATGCTTTCACAAACAACGATTTCATGATTAAAATCGCTCCTTCTATGTTACGAAAAACTTTTCTAGGGTTTTGCCCTAAGCTGGATTTTTGACTCCTTAGATTGTCTTAGAATGTTCCTCTTGGATAGTATGTTTTGTGATTTGCAAGAAATATCCGTCTTAAAACTTCGTCCTAAAAGTGTATGAATTGAAAAACAGGCCGCACTATGGCAAATTTTTTAGAAATATCCTTGTTAAAATTCATCTTTTTGCAGCATGTCGAAAGCAAAAGCCCCAGCCAAGAAGCGGACTCGTGCCAATGTTCAATTGGAGACGGGTCAATCTAGCCAAGACCCCGTCATTCCTCCGGTGGACGAATATCCATCGGTAATCTTTTCTGACTTCAAGCAGCGTAATGCCTTTGTAGCTCTGATGAGTCGGATCATGAGACCTACCCGGTGTGTGAACCCTGACATTTTGGAGACTTTTGGGGTTAAGACGGACATAGTTCATATCTTTGAGACCTTGGGAATGGAGGGGCTTTACCACTTACGAATGAAGTCATGCCCCTATCTGACCTTGGCGTTCTTAAGCTCTTTTGTGTATGACGTGAAAGGGAAGACAATTTCTTTCCTTCTTATGAATGAGGACCATGAGTTAACCTTTGACGAGTTTGCCGACCACCTAGGCCTAGAGACGGAGAAGGAGGGATACCTTAGTAATGTAGCAAAGAACAATGGGGCATCTCTTTACCTACCCTACTTGACTGGCCGACCTGCTCCTAGTGCT
This sequence comes from Silene latifolia, assembly GCF_048544455.1. Classification (NCBI taxonomy): domain Eukaryota; kingdom Viridiplantae; phylum Streptophyta; class Magnoliopsida; order Caryophyllales; family Caryophyllaceae; genus Silene; species Silene latifolia. The sequence continues at coordinate 20,566,873 of NC_133537.1, read as the reverse complement.
AGTGCCATGCTGATCAATGATGTTCAGCATGTATCCCTCCGGATGTTTCTTAGGATGATAACCTACCTTCTGTACGCGAGGGATGATGTGAGTAAGCTGAATTCTCATGAGGTTATGTTGTTGATGTCTTACCTTAACCTTCATCGGGGGAAGCCTTTTTACTATAGTGCTCCGGGGGTGGTATGCTCTAGCTTGGACCATATGGCACGGTCTCCGAACCGTCACATTTCATGTGGGGCCATAGTGACCTGTTTAGCCCAGAGACTGACCGACTTTGAGGCTCCGCCTCCATCGGGGGATGAGTTGTTTGAGACGGTACCTACTATGAACGTCAAGTATTGGTATAACAACATATGGCTTAGGAAGATGGATGATGGGTTATATGCTTGGAGAGTGAGAGGATCCTCGTGGATGGTACTTCCTGACCCCGATCGCTTACCCGTGATCGACCATTTGGCTCAGTATGACCCGGGGAGTGGTACACCTAGACCCGGCCCTCAGTATTACTTGATTGACCCAACCATCCTCTTAGACCTACCCGAGCCTACCATAGTGTCAGAGAGACAACAGGTTCCTCCCCCACCACGTGAGCGCCGTAGACTGAGAGCGTCTAAGGTGGACGAGGTTGAGACTGATCCCTCTTACTCCACACCGAGCTTCTACCCACCGCAATACTCGCCCTACCCCACCGTTCATGACCCCAGGATGCAGGTTAGTGATTTGACTGAGCGGATCTCCTCTACCTTGGTGCTCCGGAACATGCATGAGACGGCCCATAACCAGGGTATAGGGACCGAGTTAGCACAGCCAGTTTGGTGGAGGGGACCCGGAGTAGACAATAGCGTCTTCCACAGCTATGAAGTCGATCCCGGCTTTTGGAAGCCACCAGAGGAGACCGAGTTTGGCTGCCTCGCGGGACCGTGGGGAGCCAACTACGGCAGTCAGCTAGGCGGTGGAGGCTACACAGCTGAAGCTTTTCAGGGAGCAGGTACATCAGGAGCTGGTATATCCGGTGCAGGTGGTGGTGAAGACATGGAGGAGGGTCCGGATGTATGATTTCGTGGTATTTCTGGATTTGTTTTCGGTTTGTTGATGGATATTTATCATTCTTTATCGTACTCTTTACTTTTGGATGATTGTAATTGGCTATAAGGCCGCTATTTGTGTTCACATGCTATGTTTGAGACCTCGTAGACATAAAATTTTAGTTGGAAATGGAGTATGTGACTTTGTGCAGGTATACTGGCAAACTTGTGCCTAATGTCGAAAATTTGCTCTCTGCCCACGAAAACTCGACCGAGTGTAATGGCATTCTCGGCCGTGTAGCGCTTACTCGACCGAGTACACTATTATACTCGGCCGAGTACCTGGAAAATGCACCCCACGTGGTTGAAAATCGTTATAGCCTTAAGTGGTTAACTCTTTGGTCCTGTGTATGCTTCAATACTTTGCTAGTGTCTCCGGACCTTATTAAGAGGTACTTTGTGTACGCGATCATGACATATGGGAAAGCTAAAAGTACGACGGTAAAGGTAATACGTGGTGTGATTGTGGGTAGTATTAGTAGTAGTAGCCCCTCTTTAATCAAGGACAACGGCGTTTCATACTCCTTGCAGTTCATTAAGTATGTTGTGTGTATTATTTCCTTGACTGGCATTCATAAAGGGATTGTTTACTTACGTGTAGAGGTGTGTGTTTGATTTGTACTAGGGTATATGTTCCATAATTGTTGTTATTCTGCTTTCGGTTGACCTGGGTTATTGAGTGGAACGAACTTCAGGGACGAAGTTCCTTTTTAGAGGGGTAGATAACATCGCGATATAAAAGTTCATATAAAATTTCTAACAAGACGACCAAAGTTCCTTTGTGCTTCACCTTCTTTTTCTATGTTTCATTGTCATTCATTTAACTTCATTAGCGAGTCATCACGAACTTAATTTATGGAATTGGGTAGTGGTGACACTTTGTGGTCTTGTACATCTTAAGTGTCTTGTTTGTAAAACGATATGCCTTTTCTTGTGTTCCCGTCATCGCGGTTGGGAAGCATGGGTTGAACTTCGAGGACGAAGTTCCTTTTTATGGGGGGAAGACTATAATACCCGTCCTGTTTAAGGACCCTTTGACCGACCTTTTTACCACGGAAGACCTTAGAAAGGGGATAAGTGAGAGGAGAAGAGACTTACGTAGTTGTTACTCGACCTAGTATGCACTACTCGGCCGAGTGGTGGTAACACTAAACCTAGTAGGGCTTACTCAGCCGAGTATGAGAGTACTCGATCGAGTATAGCCGCTGCGGACGCGTAATTATAAAACGTGAGTTCGTGAGTTTTATTTCATTTCTGACGGTTCCATTTCTCTCTAACCCTAATATATCCCTCTCTCACCTATCACCCACCTTGCCCCTACACTCTCATCTAGCCTAGACATTGACCATGGAAGGGTATTGGGTTACATATGAGGATGCTAGCTAGGATATCGTCGTTGTCGTCGTCGGTTTGCATCACTATGATGCATCTCGGAGTCTTGCTTGGTTGTTTGTTGGATGCATTTTCATGGCTTGGCGATAAGGTAGAGTTTCCTACTCAGTTTTATTGTTTAATTGAATTAAGATTTATGTGGTAACTGTTTTGTGATTGATATTGTGATCATCTATGGTGTTGGTGTTGGTGTTGGTGTTGGTGATGGTGTGATGTTGGTTTTGGTATTGTGATGATTGTGGTGGAGTCACTTGCGGGAATGGCTTCACTACCTAGTTCGCCCTCCGTGGAACCCGTCACGGGAGGGGATGTGCACATTAAGGGACAAGTATTATTGCTCGTTGATGAGTGGGACCTTGAATTGGTGGGTGTGGCTGCGGTCCCCCACCGCTGCTTGTGGTGATTGGAGTGGAGATGGCTGATGAACAGTGTTTATCTTTCGTACTTGTCTTATTTTGATTATACACTAACTAACCCCGTTGTTGTTGTTTTGTAAAACTGTGGTGATTCATTCGGGGATGGTGAGCAGTTGGTCTGTCAGGTACAGTTAGTCCAGTGGCTTGCGGGCTAGGAAGGGATTCGAGTCATCACGCTACCGAAGTAGAAGTCTACGACATTCAGGCTTAGTAGTTTTTGGAGTCGTCTTGTTGTATCTTGTTTCTTTGATCACCGTTGTAAAAGCTTAAAGATACCTAATAAGTGTTCTTTCATTATGTATTTGATCTACTACCTCGGGTAACCGAGATGGTAACACCTTCATACACTGGGATGGTCCTTGGTAAGGCATCTTGGTGTACGGGGGGGGGGGGGTGTTACATAGAGGGCAAGATAAAGATTTCTAAAATATCTAAGATATTATCACAATATTTTTTGATAATTATCTCTAAATACTAACGATTTTATTAAAATAAATAGATACCAAAATATAAAATTTTAGTGTCTACAACATCATCAAAACTTAACCTCCGTATTATTTTTGTTCTTATTTTCTTAAACCTCACATAAAGTGAAAAAGTAGAGTTTGAGGTGAGTCTGACTGATAATTAATAAAGTCTGAGGTGAGTCTTAACAATAAAGAAATAATAAAAGTTAGTGGAAAACTGATGTGACAGAGTCTTAAGACTTTGAAGAGTCTTATCAATAATCATACCCTTAGTTTCTTAATACGATGGTTACAATTTAGGTTTTTTAATAACTGCTACAAAGTGTAATTCAGATTTTTCCAACTGCTATCAATATTGTTGGTTCGGATTAAAACTAACTACCAAATCAGGATAGGAAGCAAAAAGAGAAGATCTCAGTCATCCATTTCAATTTGTCATTTTAAATTGTATGTTTACTTCCTTTATTGCCCTTACCCCCTCCCTCCCTTATGTGTTCTTCTAATACATTCTTCAACAACTCCATTAATTTTCAAGTTCACTCTTTATCTACTCCATTATATTATTCTCATTCTCATTACTTATTTCATCTTTATTTTCAAGTTTAGGTAATTATTCTATCCTTTTTTTTACTTCCTTTATTAACCATTGTATGTTTTCAAATTAGGATTCTTCATTCTTCTTTTTTCTCGGTTCGTTTTTCAATTGTTGTAGCAATTGTTGTACCCAAACATATCCCGTCTTTAATTGTTTTAATTGTTGTAGCAACTGCAAAAAGGGAGGAATTTGGGGAAGAAGTAAAAACGTACCTGGGATTGGAATTCATTAAGGAATTAGATTAGATTTAAATCTTAATTTGGTGTTCAATTTGGGGAAGAAGTAACAATAATTTGAGATGATTTTCAGAATCTCAAATTGAGGAAGTAAATTGAGAAGATTAAAAGATTTAGCTTAGGTTGAATGGTGAGTGATGAGTGAAGTAAATAAATTAGGTTAAAAAGGGGACATGTTTGGTAATGGAATGATATGAGTGAGGGGGAGTGTAAAATAGGGATATTATTGTCTTTTTATGCGCAAATAGGAAGTTCGTGGTCATTTGGTAGTTAGTTTTAATCTAAACCAACAATATTGGTAGCAGTTTTTAGAGAAATGTTACTTTGGCAGCAGTTGGTAAAAACTTAATTATACGTGGCAGCAGTTATAAAAAACCCTATAATTTATAAAGGAAGTTGGATGAAGTTTTTGGGTACTTTTGACGGCAAACTCAAGTGATTATAGTGGTGTTCATAATTTACTTACTAACCGTTTAATTTGGTAGTATGGCTTAAATAAAATTGTTATGTCCGACCCATTGGAATGGATGCTTTGAACTTTGTGTATAAGATACTGATATATGCGTTTATTTGGTCGTAATTCTCCCTTCTTTTCTACGCATTTTGGTCAATTTTGAGACGGTTTTTATGCATACTACTTACATTTTGTTTCCCTATTTCCTGTTCTATGATTTTGTGTCTCATGTTGTAGGATTTGAGACGTAAATGAAGAAATGGGAGAAGAAGCTGAGAAGAGGCTCCGAGTCGGCCGCCCGGCAGCCGGTCTACCGGCTGGGTGTCGGATCAGGAGATTCCCAGTCGGGAGGGCCACTGGCATCCGGTTGTGCACACCTGACCACTTCAGAAATTGAAAATAAATGCAGAGGATCCCCAGCCGGCCAACCCACCGGCAGCCGGCCCACCGGCTGGGAACATCCAATGACCAAAGAATTGAAGCAAAACTTACAGGGATCTCCCAGGCGGGTGCAACACCGGCAGCCGGTCAACCCCGACTGATATTTCTTTCCTTTGTAATTTTTAACCTAAAATTGTTGTAAACTATAAATACCCCCTCCCTAACATATTTAGACACATTATCCTAGATATGAAAACTCTCTAATTTTATGCAACTTTCCTTAATCCAAGTTAGGAAGTTTTGAAGATTGCATAGGAAAGAAGTGGAGAAGAAGCTGAGAAGAGCCTCTCAGCCGGCCGGCCGGCAGCCGGCCGGCCGGCAGCCGGTCTACCGGCTGGGCGTCGGATCAGGAGATTCCCAGTCGGGTGGGCCACCGGCATCCGGCCCACCGGCTGTGCACACCTGACCACTTTAGAAATTGAAAAGAAATGCAGAGGATCCCCAGCCGGCCAGCCCACCGGCAGCCGGCCCACCGGCTGGGAACATCCAATGACCAAAGAATTGAAGCAAAACTTACAGGGATCTCCAAGGCGGGTGCAGCACCGGCAGCCGGTCAGCTCTGACTGATATTTATTTCCTTTGTAATTTTTAACCTAAAATTGTTGTAAACTATAAATACCCCCTCCCTAATTTATTTAGACACATTATCCTAGATATGAAAACTCTCTAATTTTATGCAACTTTCCTTAATCCAAGTTTTAATCTTTCTATAATTAAATCTTAATTACTTAGCAATTTATCCTAGATCTAGTTTAGTTGGATAGTTTACACTTGGGTTTTTGGCTTGTAATTGAAGATTGTTGAAGTACTTCTTCTAATTATTAATAGAAGATTCAATCTTTCCTCTTTGTTGGTACAATTTTGTCTCTCTTTAGTTTAAATCTTCAATTTTTTACATTTCCATTTCCTCTTTAGTTGTTGTTTCATTTAATATCATGTTTTTCGCCATGTTTGTTTGCTTTTCTCCAATTGTTTACATTTGTCTTTCAACGATGTGTGAGTAGTGACCTCCACTAGTAGAAAAAACCCCTACGGTGGCGGTCGAAAATGACCTTTTATGGCGGTTTTTAAAGGTTTTGGGTGCGTCGTTTATCACGGGGTCGTATATACTTTTTTATGGTTGTACAACCGCCACTATAGCTCGCCTACACTGTCGGTTTTCCAAACAAAATCGCCATTATAGGCTTATATAAAACGACCGTTGTTAGACAAAAACCGCCACTGTAACTCATCTAACGTGGCAGTTATTGTTTGAAAACCGCCACAATAGGTACTTAAGAACCGCCGCCATAGATAGATTTTTTTTAAAAAAAAATATTTGCTACCAAAATTTGTGGCCACAATATCTATAGATTTAACAAGCTAAATAACGAAATAAACAAACAATGCATACAAAAGAATGCCAACCAATGAACTTGCATATCATCCGACATAACAATAATGCCTATGTTCCAAAATTATACATCCAAGTGTATAAATAATCACATACACGTCTTAGTTAATAAAATAACCAACATTTCATGTTCTCTAAACATTTAATATCCCACACGTCTTTAACATCTTTCATCTCGTCAAGTAACATTCTTGAATCTGCAATAATACATTTAGCAAACCAATAATTAGAAAAACAGGTTGTGGCAAAACAAGTAGTGTAGCTTATTATCCTCACTTAGTATACTAGTGTGTTGCTTAGCTTCGAGTAGTGTAGCTTATTATTCCCATTTAGTAAATGTTTGAAGTCAGATACGTTATTTTATATCAAGACAACAATATTTGACATCATCTTACACTATATCAACAATAATTTACACAAGTTAAAGAATGAAGGAATTTACATACGAATGAACTACATCCTTGCTTGATAATTATCGCATAAGGGACAAAAGGAGGATCACTTTTTCGCAACACATGGAAGTAGTCAACCTGCACACAAAATCAAAGGAATTTAAGATTAGCTGGTCAGTATAATGTAATTTTAAACATGATTTAATATGAGACTCTTAATTAAAGATTAAAAAGGAAAAAAAAACTACATTAATTTTCAGTATGGCCAGTGAGGACTTCAATGGCAATAATGCAGAAATTTGTGTCATTCAATGGTGATTTGATTGGTGCTCCAAATTAGTTTCAACAAAAATCAGAAATCAATTAGTATACTTCATCAAATCTCATGAATATCTGAGTATCCAACTCCCCATTGACTTATAGCCCTCAAAGACAACCACTTGGTGAATGGACTCCTAACTTAATATTTCATGAATACCTGAATATTTACTTGCAGCTGGTCAAGTTGTGTGATAACGAGGTGTTACTATTTGTGAATAAGGGCGTAAGGAACAAAAGAAACCATAAGACTAATCAGAGAAAGCACCTTCTGTAAGTGATTGATCAGTGCAAGTGGTATTAGTCCTATTTCACAATGTCATACAATCAAAGTCGATAATTTCTCATAACTAGAAGCACATTAGTTAGAAAATAAAAATCAAGGGCTTTAGAAAGTCTCACCTCCACTTTTACTAGCCTTCAATTCAAGTGACAAAGCATCATTTTTAGCAGAGAGCAAAGTGGAGGAGCTCATCTCTGCTAACTTAGCATCATCATAACGTGTACCAACAGCCTCCCAAGCAGCAGAAATTAGCCTGCATTAAACGTCAAACAAGTCTACTCAAACCCTCCATTGCACAAAGATCACAACACGAAACTGAAAGAAAACGGAACAAAAGCCATCATGTTCCACATATTGTATTAGGTAGGCATTTATCAAGGTACCTTGGATTGAAGAGGTACAACAAATTGATGCCGCTTTCTTCGGAATCTCGGAAATTTTCTTCCTAGACAATAAAACGAGGTGCCAGCAAAGCTAAGAGATTACAGTCTTACACATTTAACATTGTACAATAGTTCAGAAATAATTTCAGTATCATGTTCCTATGATATATTAGTAGAAAAAACCCCTACGGTGGCGGTCAGAAATGACTCTTCTTAGACATAGCCTTAGCTCATGGAATGCTAAAGGACGTGTTCGGTTTTTGTTTTTTTTTACATTCTTGCTTTTTTTGACACTTTAAATGCCTCATTTTATTGATGTGTTCACCATTTGTCCAGGGAGTTCGGACTTGTCTGCTCGGCGACATTGTGAACACAAATAGCAAAAATAGATTTCGATCAATGTTTCTCGAGCCTGATATTATAGTTCCCTCGTGCTAAGGTTCGCAAACCTATGAGTGACATTGTGTTCCTGAAACTTCTAATTTTCCTCTTATACAAGCATCGACTTGAGATCTCATCGCTGATATGCATTGCAATATACCGCCGAATTTCATTGGCTAACCTAAATTAAAATCCGATTTCATCCAAATTAAACAAGTGGCTTACCACAAATCAAAACCCAAATTCATCCAAATTAGGGTTTAACTTTCCCCTAATGATCAACAATTTATCATATCACAATCAAATAATTAAGTATAAAATAAAATTATGATAATAAATCAAATCCATGATGAAATCAACAAATAAATTGAAAAAAAAGGAAGAAAGAAACCTGTTGAAAATCGGAGAAGCGCAAAGGACCTTATATCGAAATCCGACGCCGTTTGTGGTGCACGTTTTGGATGCAGCAGGGGAAATCACATCTTTGAGAGCTATTGGTAATCGTCGGGAGTTAAATAACAAGGAGATTGACGATTGACTACGGCGGCGCGTGAGAAGGAAATAGACGGTTTTCGAGTGCGGCGTGAGAGAAGAAATGGACGGTTCTTAGGAGTTGTATTGTGAGGGGATTGTGAGGTTTTGGCAAAGAGGAAAAAGAAGAAGACGAAGGAAATATCAACAAGGAGTACGAAGTATAATAATGTATACTGTAAAGGGTTTTTGGAGGATTCAATTTTTTTTTATTTTTTTTAATTAAAGTCGGTTTTATTTAAAAACCGACACGAAAACATATCATGGCGGTTTTTTAGCCCAAAATATTGTAACTTTGTATGAACTTTTAGTGACATTCTTAACGTCGGTTGCTAATAGAACCGCCATAATTGACCTATGGTGGCGTTTCCTATTTGGAACCGCCGTAAAAAGCTTATGTTTTCACGTCGGTTCTTACTTAAACCGCCACTATAGACATCCTACATACATAAAAATTTTGTTCCCGCCAATTTATTGGGCTTTTCGCGTCGTTTCTATTAGAACCGCCACGATAACTGCGTCGTGATAGGGGTTTTTTCTACTAGTGCTCCTAGGGTTTAGGGGGAACCTAAGTGAGGATTAAGGCTATGAATATGGGTTGTTGATGTTTGGTTATTGGGTAAATTTCGAGAACATTATTCAATCTTCTTGCACTCAATTATCGAAATGGAAAGCGAATTCTCTATCCCAAGCAGGTAGACTAGTTCTAGTCAATGCTAATTTAGCCGCGAAAGAAACTTTTCAGATGCAAAGCTTCCTCCTTCCTTCATCGATCCATAATAGATTAGATAAAATTAATAGAGACTTTATTTGGAATAAGAATCCTTCCCAGCGTTCTCCTAATTTGATTGGTTGGCATAAAGTTTGTTTACCAAAGTCGGTTGGTGATTTAGGAATTAAATCTTATGAAGCAGCTAATAAAACTATTCAAATGAAACTTTTATGGAAAATTCTTATGGATAAGGAAAGTATATGGGTCAAAGTGGTAACTAAAAAATACTTGAGAAATTGTTCACTCTCTTCTTGGCAATGGCGTAAACTTATGAGTCTTTGGACTTTATTTAGAAAAGGACTGAGGTGGCAGGTAGGTAATGGTAGCAACATTAAGTTTTGGTCTGATAATTGAGTTTTTTCACACCCACTTACAAGCAGTATGGTTGATGATGATAGTAACCATGATCTTAATCTTTTGGTTAAAGATTTCATAACCTCAGACAAATAATGGGATGTTTGTAAATTATCCAGTTTAGTGAATAACGATATTGTTAATCAGATTACTAACATTCCACTGTCACATAATGATAATCCAGATACCCTCATTTGCGGGTTGTCCGTAGACGGAAATTTCTCTACCAAGACAGCAACTTGTTTAGCGCAAGGTTTGTTCGATCAAGCTCTTGACAAATGTGAATTTCAGTGGATTTGGAAATTGAATATTTCTCCAAAATTGAAATTTTTCTTTGGAAAGCCTGTGTTGACGGCCTTCCAACGAAAAGTAGACATCTCAAGAGTCATATTGATGTTCCACCTCATTGTGTTCTGTGCAACAATCCTATTGAAAACAAAGATCATTTCTTTTACGAATGTCCCTTGATTGGGTCTGTCATCCAAGACCTGAACATTATTAGTTTCAACTAGTTTTTGTCAAATTATGATAATATTACAAGTCAAAGTTTTCTAACGAAACTTAATTATCTCAAAGATTTAATTCCAAAAGATGATTTCATTAAGATTATTTTTATTTGGTGAAATGCATGGTTTTATAGAAATGATATTATATTTAATAATGTTAATTTAAGTATCAGTAAACTTATTAATTTATGTAATAATAGCACTAATACCTGGAATGTGACTAGATTTAAGGATCTCAACAATCCCGAGATAGAAGAGTCAGCTAGAAACAACTCTAGTAAGGAAGAAATTTGGTGGGAAAAACCTAGAAACGGTTTCCTAAAGCTAAATTTTGACGGATCAAGAATAGAAGGTAATAAAGCTTCTTTAGGATATTCTATAAGAGATCACAATGGTAAAGTCGTTTTGTTGGGAGCAAAAAAGTGCGGATCCAATAGTATCCTTGTTGCGGAAGCTCTCGCTTTAAAAGAAGGTATTTTAGCAGCTAAATACTTAGAAATCTCAAAGTTAATTGTGGAGGGTGATAATTTATGTGTTATTAACTCAATTCGAGGTACTTGGCAAATTCCTTGGGAAATTTCTAGTATTATCAAGGATGTGAAATTAGACCTTTATTTTTTCGATGAAGTGATAATTAAACATTGTTTTCGTGAAGCCAACAAGGTTGCTGACTTCATGGCTACTATTGGATATTCATGTCCAACTCTTTCGAGGTGGTTTGATAGCCGGTGGCTTCAACTTACCTCCCTCATTCGAAAGGATGAGATAGGTTGGTCCTACCCTAGAGGATCAACCTAGTTTTCTTACTCAATAAAAAAAAAAATTTCCCCAAAAAAAAAACCACCAACACCTCGCGAAATATGATGCCAGCGATTGTGTTTTTCCAATATCGGTCTTTGTCACTCATTATTCGACGCCACAACTACTGCAAACTCAAACAAGGTATGGAAAACAGAGATTCTGCACTCTTGACCTTTTTCATATGAATTAATTCTTAAATAAACTCAAACGAGCTATCCGAAAAGAAAGAAAATTCGAAGTATTGCAGAATTAGTTTGATTTGTATCGATAAAAGACGTTTTTTAGGTCTTTTTTGATTGATTTTATGTACATTTATGAATTAAATTATTGACTTTGATGTGAATGCAGCAGTGGTGTGAAGGGAGAATACAAGATCGGGTAACAGAGGGTAGAAGAACATTGAGTCGTTTTGTTAGTACAATATTAAGATTTACGAGGGTTTTGTTTTAAATTGATGTTTGATTAACCATGGTTTTTATTTCTTGCAGATGTTGTAGATCGATGTAGGTTTTGTATCGAAAATCGATGTGGTCTATGACTAGGTACTGGTGAAAAGGAGTATATGACTAGCCATGGTTGTATTTCTTGCAGATGTGGTACCCAAGCTTAAGCCCTTCGATTGGTCAAATCCCAGTTAGTCCGCTAAGCACTAAGCAAATTTGATCTTCATCTTAGTCATCTGTCGAAATCGTATAACAATGGGTTGAACATGTCTACAGAATAGATAACTTTCAGATGGTGGGAAACGAGTGAAATTTGGGTTACAATGGTTATTAGCGTGAAATAACGGTGTAGGAAACGAGACATTTTTAGGATAATCATGTCAGAGGAGAATGCGCTACATTCATTGTGTTTTCGGGTTTTGTGCTTAAAACGAAGAGTTTTAACAACATAATCAATGCCCTACCACTTTCTCTGTTTTATAGATTATCATTTTAAATTTTTAATTTCTCATGTCACATTGATAACTTGCGCCTATTTATATAATGTAGTATTACTCCGTTTCGATGAATTATTTACATTTACGTTTTGGCACTATTTATGTCTCTCATATAATTTTAAATATATAACATAAAATATAGTTATGGGAGATCTTTTTTTAATAGTCTTGATGAGTAAGTTAAGAATGTCAAACTTTTATAATATTTAATAATCTGTCAATAAAGATATGTAGAAAACAAAATGTACATCGGCAAGTGTGAAAAAGTAAACGTAAAGAAATGGGTGAGACAGAAGAAGTATAGTTATTAAACAATATTCGTTTAACGAAATACATATGTACTCCCTATTTAAATTCGTTTAATGAGCCATGATTTTCTATGACAAACAATTTTTGACTCGAGAAGTAATATGAGACTATAATTTGTCACAACTTACAATAAGTTTGGGGAGTCTCAATCTTATATATATATATATATATATATATATATATAGAGGCGGGATCTCGTGAGTTTGGTTCTTATGGTGAGTTGTGAGTTTGGAAAATCTAGACCATTGAATTAGAATAAATAGACCGTTAAGATTGAAAGAATACAACCGCGAGTTCAATTATAATCCTCCCTCTGTTCGCCTCTCAATAACTACCTCATCAACTGTGGGTCCCCCTTATTTACAATTCTAGGCTCATACAACCCCGAGTTCACAAGCGACGAGTCACCTCTCCCTGACTCGGTCAAACTCTCTTCAACTCGGACGATCCCACTCACTGAGTTGACAACCCCATCTGGTCGCCTGTACAACTCCGCATACTCCGCCTCCCTCAACTCGCTCCTCACCTCCCTGGTCAACTCAGCCACGAACTCGCCCTTCTCCAAACTCACCCTCACCTCCCCCGCCACCATCTCCGGCGTCTACCAATGCAGGGGAGACCTCCCCGAGTCAGCCTGCTCCACCTGCGTCTTCAACTCAGTGAGTCAACTTGGTTCCCTCTGTGTCAACTCGGTCGGCGGGGTTCTCCAGCTCGACGGCTGCTTCCTCAAGTACGACAATGCGACATTCGTCGGCGTAGAGGATAAATCCCCCGTGCTGAAGCGGTGCGGTGGGGGTGGTGGTGACTCTATGTCACAGGTACATAATTTGTTGATCCACAATTTGATGGGAATGCGAAATTGATAATTCTGTTCAAGTCTACTTATCTGCAAATTCAAAATAATTCCTTGAGTTTCTTCTGTTCTGAGTGTGGTGAATTCTATCTATTTAAAAATGCGATACGGAAAAGCATCCATTGAAGTAGAAATATTGATGCTATTGAAACTCGAAGGAGTCATAGGATTAAGGTTGCTAATGCTAGAAAGTAATCAAGTATACCAAATACGAGAATAACGCATACTTGCTGATAATAAGAGGCTAGTAAGATAGAAAGTGGGGAAGAAAAAAAACACCAATGATGAAGAAAGAGCAAGAACATTTTCAACTCTCAGCTTTATATCCGTGTAAGAAAACAACCAAAAAAGAAAGGAAATAAACATACCCCTTTAGGTGGCTCTGGATTTCTGCAGAACTTTGAACCACCAGGAGCCCATGAGACTGCAGGGTGGATGGGAAAATGCAGGAGACAAACTGTGGATCAGCAAATTATGTACCCGTGACTATGAGACTGAAGTATAAAATAAAATACTTGAAACTAACTAGACCTATTGTTGGGGGATGCCAATTCTCGCCTTTAAAATTCCCGTCAGATATTCAGGCCCACAAACATATTTCTCATCTATGTTAACACAAATGATATCGCGATGGTTTTGTGATAAGTAGTAAATTAGTGTCATTTTACCCATATTTTTATCTTATATTTGACTCAATTTCGTATGCTTTAAATGTTAAAAAGCTCATTTTATTAATTAATTAATTATTATTAGTTTTATTGTTTTAATTGCGAAGGGACACCGGAATAACATTACAATAACACCGGAATAACATCACAATAACACCAGAATAATAGCACAATAACATGCGGTAAAAAAAGGAGTAAAAAAATCAAAGTAGTAAAAAATTCAAACTGACACCTGAATAACATCACAATAACAAATTAAATAATAGTAGAATAACAGCACAATAACACGTGGTAAAAAAAAAAAAGAAAAAAAAAGCATAGTCGTAAAAAAAATCAAAGTGACAGCAAAATAACATCACAATAACAGCGGAATAACAATAACAGCACAATAACATGTGGTAAAAAAAAGAGAAAAAAAATCAAAGTCGTTAAAAAATCAAAGTAATGTTAATAACATCACAATAACAAACAATAACAATAACGGCACAATAATATGTGGTAAAAAAAAGGAGAGAAAAAAATCAAAGTCGTAAAAAAAATCCAGGTAAAAAAAAACACAATAATAGCATAATAACACGAGGTAAAAAAATAAGAGTAAAAAAAATTTCAAGTAAAAAAAAATCTGGTACAAAAAGAAAAAGAAAAAAAGGTAACATAATGAGTAAATTAAAGAAAAACATAAGAGAAAACAAAAATCAAAGTGGTAAAAAAAAGAATAATAACACGAGGTAAAAAAAAAAAGAAAAAAAATTAAAGTAAAAAAAAAAAGTAACATTAGAAAAAAAAGAAAATAAGTAAATGGCAATCGTTTTATATGACATGTAAGATTTGATCTTGGTCACTCATCTCTAATATAATCTAGTGGCTGAGATTCTCCCAACTCACAACTCACCATAAGAACCAAAATCGCCAAATTCAATCTATATATATATATATATATATATATATATATATATAGAGAGAGAGAGAGAGAGAGAGAGAGAGAGAGAGAGAGAGAGAGAGTCGGGATCCGATGAGAACCCCTAAATATTTGAGGATTGAGTAACGGATACAATATCGCGCAATAAACTAAACAATATCACTTAAAAAAAAAGGTAACAAAACAGACACGCACGCCTTTTGAAATTCATAACCGCAACATGCTTTTTCCAACTTCTCACTTTCTCTCTCTAAAACTCAAAAACCACTAAAATTCCCGATTATTAACGCGAATCAACAACAATTTACGAAAAAAAACTAATCATTGTTCAATTCAATTGCATTTTGACCAAAATCAGTACAATTTATGTCTTAATTCTCTCGAGGACTTCAATTTTAGTGAAATCATTGTTAAAATCGAGTATTAGTTAGTTTAAGTATCAAAATTATTGATAAACTTCGTTAATTTCCAATAATTTTCATATAATTGTACAACTTCGTAGTTGTTACTTGAATGTTTTTCTGTTACAGTTGAAATTGCATATTTTCCTCTTTAAATCTGCTAAATTAGCGTTGAATATTGTGCGACTGCGAAAAATTAGGGTTCGACATTGTTCGAAGTGCAAAATAAGTATTTCGTATTGTTTTTATCAATTAAGAATAGGTTTTAACATATTCAATGAAGAAATTTATGTTTAAACACTGTTCCATTGTTTATTTGTGATATTCAAAGTTCGACATTGTTTAATTGTGAAAAATTAGGGTTAAAATCGGTTAAAAACTGTTTAATATAATAAACCGTTTAATTATTCGTTTGAACACTGTTCGATTGTGAAATTGAAAGTTCAAAATTGTGTATTTGTCAAAATAACGGTTGCAAATTGTTTGAATCGCGAAAATTAGGGTTAAACGTTTGGTTAAATGTGAACGAGTACAATTTCATAACACCAATTGAATTTGTTTGACAATGAGGTCCATGAATTGAGAGTTTCGTTTCAAGACAATGAATAACGTTGATATATGTGTTGGCAATGAGGAAGACAAACTTGTAATACAAGTTTACTTGTATGGTTTGATATTGAATCTAAATATTAGTGGTACTCAATCTTCATGAATTTTGTGTAGTTCTATTATTGATAGTGTTTACAAAATACTGAAACCGTATACTCCTTTAAAAATACTTATTACCAGTGACATACAATAGTGATGTTGTTTTGAATAAGGTGTGAAATTATGTCTAATGAAGTGTGATATTGATTCAAATAGAATGGACTTGACTTCAAAACAACCCAAAAAAATACACGAGAAATAGGAGATCAAAAAATGATGAGGTTGAACAACCAATAAAGAGGTCAAAAATTGGTAATGAAAATAAAAGTAAAGTCGATTTAAATGGTGTTACAGGATGAAGTTGAAAAGCATCCTGCCGCCGTGAACAAAAAAAAAGGGCCAACCATCAAAAAAGAAATCAAAGACTAATAGAAACAAAGATGCCGAATTGGTGGTACAGGATGCAGAGGTAGAGCAACCTGAGATCAAAAAGAAGAAGGTGCAACCGTTTCAAACTAAATGTAGGCCACTAAAATTGGTTGAGTTGATTGCCAACTTAAATGAAGAACAAAGGAAGGTCAAGTTTCGATGTTGGCTTTGGTGGATTGTTAGAGTTGAAACTAACAAAAATTCCACATGGAATTAAAAAATGCTGCTCAAAGGCATTTGATCACACAAGCAACATGTTCAAAACAAAAAAATTTGATTTCCTGTTGACGAAAGATGATGTGCATGACATATTTCAACTTCCTCGACAAGGTCGGAAAGTGGACGTCGCTCACATGGGAAACACCACTGCCGTGATGACACAAAGTGAAAAATGCATGGAGGGCAAAGTTTGGATTGGAGAGTACTTGACTCAATTATGGTCAAAGATGTACATGAAAGACTCGATGGAATGTAATGATGCTTTGAGATGAATTTAAAAGAATGTTTGTAATTTACAGCATGTCTATTTTCCTAGCACCGTCTTCAAATAAATCTCTGGATTTGAAACTGGTAAAGGCTGTTGAGCATGTGACAAGGATAAGCCAATTTGATTGGTGTGAATACGTATTTGAGGAAATGGTTAGAAGTGTTAGGGTGTTCAAAGAAGGGGGAAAGTCAACTGTCAGTGGATGCGTAATAGTTATTATGCTAGCATATATGCATAGGTTCGATTTCAAGGGTGATGTTTTGGAACACACTTTACCACTCATCCAACATTGGGAGGATAAAAAATTGTCAAAGAGAGTGGATGATGAGAAAAAAACAAGATCTTTGGGGAATGCTCCAATATCAAGGATTCAGTACCCCATCTGTCAGCACCAAGAAGTCCCTAAAAAAACACCATATTCTTCAGCACTCCCAGAGATATTACATCGACTCGGACGTCGATCATGAAGCTGAAGTGGAAACAAAAGAGGGGTATATGATGGTGAAGTTGCCTAGTGGTGTTGAAACTGATGAACAAATCAGAGCAAGGGCAATGGATGTAAGCACTAATGAAATAAATTTCTAACTGATAATTATTTTAGCTATGATATTAAAATATTATTGTGATATTGTTTTTGAACTAGTGTGATATTGTTTTGAGTCTGCTGTGGTATTATTATGATATTGATATTGAATAAAAGCATTTGCTATCTGATAATTATTTTAGATATGATATTGTTTGATATATTGTATGATATTGTGATATTGTTAATTGATAATTGTGATATAGTTTAGAAAAGCAAATGATATTGAATAACAAATTGTTGTGATATTGATTTTAAAAATGTTATGATATTGTTTTTGCACTAGTGTGATATTATTTGTAGTACGCTGTGATATTGTTATGAAAGTTGATATTAAAAACCTTATTATTGTGTCATATCTTCTTATTATCAAAGAGTCTATTTTAGTGTTTAATATATTTATTTTGTAATTTGGCAAAAATGCTCATGAAATTTATCTACGTATGAAAAGGGACAATGAATTGTTCATAGATAGGTATGTACGTAACATGAGAAAACTGATCACTATGAAAGCAAAGAGTTCAATGGGTGAAGCAACTACATCTACACAATCTGGTGCGAAGGTAGATGGTGCGGAAGATGTTGATCCTAAAGAACATGCTGCTGCTGAAGAAGAGGTTGAGAATCCTGAAAACAGTACAACAGAGACTCAAACGCTGCCTTTCATGAAAGATGTTGGGTATCATAACTTGATGGACATGTTGATAGCGAGGTCATATGAAATGAAGAAAGCAAAAGAAGGGATGCCAGCATTTGATGTTTGGACTGAAATGTTGAAAGTGCAAGACAGAAATTGAACAAAAAATACGGTGGATGTACGATAAAGATCTACGAATAAGTGATGATGACTTGGCATGTGATGACAAACAACAGGATGATGATATTAATGATGTTACTAACTTGGACAGTGGTGATGATGAAGACCAAGATGATGGACTGGATAATGACATGAATTCAAAATTGAATGATGTTATATCCAAAGATTGGTGTAGGAGTAGGAAGTCCCGTTGAAGAGTTGAATCGTGATACACTAAATGAAGAAGACGGTGAAAAACAGTGTGGAAAAATAAATGAGGAGACAGATGTGTTGACACAGCTTGATGAAGGTGTAATCAATGTTGGTTTATGAGGGACCAAGACTGTTGAGAAGGTTCGAAATGAATGAGGAGGTCAAAAAGGGTTGGGAAGACAAAGAAATGTTGAGGACGTAACAAATGTTAAGGAGGGAATTGGAAAAGATGTTGAGGAAAATGTTAACAATGTACCAACCGTTGAGGACCTGAATACTAAGAACGTGGAGTCCGAAAAGAGGTCGGGGAGAAAAATGATGATAAAAGTGTGGGGTCTCATATGAAGGAGGTTCTTCCAAATGTTCAGTTGGAAACAGAGAGAACGTGGAGCATCAATGACTATTTGTTGCACGCAGACAGCATGAACAAAATACCTGAATCGGCAGATATGGTACCTCATAATTTGGGGTGTACTATGGACTGTGGTTTGCCGCAGGATGCTGCACTTGTCTCGATTTCATGGTCGACAGACCATTTATTTGAGACTGTCTTGAAGCGTCGGAAGGAAGTCATGGATTATTGCTTCCTTACAGATCATGCGATTAAGAAGACGTAAGTTTATTTTTTGAATGTAAGACATTAATTAATCTACTACATAAAAATAATTTAAAAACTAATATGCTAATTTTTTTGGAAAATGGTACAGAGAGATTGTCTGTGACTTTGGTATTTACCATAACATACCAAAGAGCGATATTGAGTCTTTGTTGCCTGACACTAAAATAGAAGCAGTGGTTATTGAGGCATGGGCAATATTGCTCAATCAGTTTGAAATGGCGCCAAAAGACAAACAATGACCAACAAGGATTTTCTATGGCCTTGCCCACTCGGTATGGGAAACATAAACCTCATGTGTTCCTTGTGTTTTAAATTACGTGGAAAAATCTGTCAACACGACTAATCAATTCTGTTATAAACAAACAGGGTGGTATGGAGAAAATCTTATTGGTAGATGAAGAAAATGTTGATGAACTGACAAGACTGAAGGAAGACGTATGAAGGACATGGGATATGTGGTCAAATCAATATAAACAGCCACTGAATTTAAATTCAGATATGGTAAGAATTTAAAAGTACTTTTAGTTCGATCTTCGTTAAGTTAATTATCCGATCTTTGTTAAGTTAATTATCCGATATTGTCGAAGTAAGTATTGAAATTGTTTCTTAAATCGGTAGCTATTTTAGTTGTGATATTGTATTATATATTCGTGATATTGTTACTCAAGACTTGTGATATTGTATGCTATGGTCTGTGAATGACAGTGTTATTTTCTATAAAATATTTCTATAGGTGTTCATACCTTTGCTATATGAAGACCACTACATTTGCGTCTGTATTGACACCAAGAGGGAAAAAATGTTCTACTTGGACAACCGAGATTATGATCATTTTGAGGACGAGGAGCATGTACACCTTGCTCATTTAACTGTAAGTACTATATTTAAAAATAAGAACTAAGGATATAATGCTTTTGTTAGCTAAAGATTGAAATTTGATAGTTATTTTTTATAAACATAAACAAGGAGCTGTTTACGGGCACTACCTCAACAGTAAAGGTTATGCAAGTGGGGCGAAAGTACAGGACTATGTGCTGAAAAATGTCGCCTTTGATTGGCAAACAAAAGAGTTGAACCTGGATTGTGGATTATTCATGATGTTCCACATGATGTTTTTTGTGGGTGAAGATTTTAAATGTGAACTGAACGATGAAAAGAAGAGGCAGTTGTACAGGGGGGAGATTGCAGCAACGCTTGTGTTGAGCGATTTAAATAAATGTAGGAGTCAGGTCCTGAGGAAGGTTATAAACCTTAATGCAATCAAAGGGACACTGTTGCCTAAATTAGTAGCAAAGAGGAAAGCGAAGAAGCAAAAGAAAGAGAGGGAAAGGTGGGAAAAAGAATGTTCAAACTCCTGTACAAAAAAAAAAGGTTATTTTCTTCAACACTGACTTATTTTAATTATATATAAGCATTATATATTCAAATAACAAAAATAAATATTTTTGTAGGTGTGGTAGAAGATGGTTCTCGCAAAGGTGGTGGGAAGCGAGGAGGGGGAAATCAGATGGCCTTGGGAGCACATACAACTGTGGTGTGGCAGATTCTAACGTGGAGGTCGTCTCAAGGTTTATGAAGGCTAACAAATCACTGTGTGCAAAGATGTTGACCATGAGGAAACAAGTGCTTGACTACTGCCTATTGGACGACCACAGTTTCCCATTAGAGTATGTTTCTGTGATACTATTTCTTGAAGAGTGTGATATTGTTTTCAGAGTAGTGTGATATTGTTTGCACTATTTAAATTTGATGGTACTTTTATTTTATCATAACTGCTATTTTTTGTGATACTGTTTCTTAAGGGATGTGATATTGTTTTTAGAGAAGTGTGATATTGTGTGCACTATTTTAATTTGGTTTGTGTTAATGTTTGGAGCAGTGAGGTGGTTGCCAAATTCAGTAATGATCAATATCTTGTCAGAAACGATATATTGTCGTTGCTTCCAAATGAGCATGTCAGTAGCAATGTGATTGAATGTTGGTCCCTCATTCTGAACCATATTGAGCACACGAAAAAATGTGAAACAAGTGTGATGTTTTTTGGGATTCGACACATGGTAAGTTGTCCATTTAGTTTGATTAAATATAATCACTCTTTAAAACAAAAATAGGACTTGTAACATATATATTCAAAACAGAAATTAAAACCGAAGGAGCTGGAGACAGGAATTGATTAAAGAAAAGATGTTCGAAGAATGGGACGAATTCATTAGAAGAAACACGCTTCCTCGTAACCTGCAAGCAGATCTGGTTTTTATTCCAATGGTATGGAAAGAGCATTATTTCTGTGTTTGTATAAATTTCAAAACTGAGACAGTGGAAGTGCTGGACAACACAGAGTACCCCGACTGGGAGCAAACACAAATATACAAAGTTGCAGATTTGGTGGTATGATTAATTGATAGTTCTTTAAAGTATTGCTGTATAGTAACATTGAAATAATGGATTCTCTGTGTTTGTGAAATTATTACTAATGGTGAACCGTAATATTTTAGGCGGAGCACATGAGTGACTACTTAGCAAAGAAGAAAGTGGAAAGAGCAGATGCTATAATAACGTTTGATGTTGTCAACATCAACTTCCCTTGGCAAAAGACAGAGATGAACAATACTGAGTCTGGGAACTTCTTAATGATGCACATGATTCGATATGAGGGTGTAATGTTTGAAGCCGACCAACCAAAAAGTGTATAGGCGATACTATCTAGAAAATGGCAAAAGATTGCTTTTAGCTGACATAAATGAGAACAGAACACCTTTGATCGAAAAAGTAAAAGAATTTTCAGATGGGAAGGATGAAATATGGAAGACATTGAAACAACAGAGGAAGAACAACGAAAAGGCGAAAGGTAAGCAGAAAAAGGAAGTACCAATGGCAGAAGTTCAAAAAAAGAGAATGCTGATGTTGTTGTGGAGGAGACAAATAAAGAAGATGTTAAAACAAAGAAAGGAGGATTGTACTAAGAAACCGATTATTAACACAGAATTGCCGATTCTTCGGCAATCTCCTAGAAAAAGGTAAAAACAATTTACAATTGTATAGAAAAAGATAGATAGTAATTAGGACAAAGGTGTCCAGAAATAATAAATGACTGTTGGTATGGATATGCTTTACAGAGGAGCTGATTCCGGAAAAGATGGTGAAGATCGTAGGAACGAACCCGCAGTAACATACAAACGTGGTAGGATTAAGACCGTTGCAAATCCGAAGAACCGCGGTAGAGGAAGAGGAAGGAATTAGGACTACTATATTTGTTAGAACGAAGTTGTAATTAAACTAAAGGGTATGTAATGGTAGTAAAAAAACGAATTTAATGATAACTTTTTATAATGGTAAAGTAGTGATGGCTATTTTGGATGTCATCTAACTGTTGCTAAAGTGTGATATTATTTCACGTTTGGTGTGATATTGTGTAATAGTTGCTGTGATATTGCTTCTCAATATCACACAGGGCTAAAACAATACCACACTGTTTACTTTTAAATATCACTATGGATATGGATTGTTAAATCTGACGTTGATATTGTTTTTAGAATGTTGTGATATTGTTGTGTACACAGGTTGATATTGCTTCTCAGTATCGCACAGTATGTTAAACAATATCACACGGATGTCTAAACAATATCACAAAATGAATATGTTAGTTTAAGTCTTACGTTGATATTGTTTTCACTATGTTGTGATATTGTTGTGTACACAAGTTGATATTGTGTTAGAAAACTGCAGAAGCATATTATGAATTGCCATATTTTGACAACACACAAAACACAATATGTGAAAAACTTAAAGCAAAAGGCATATATAGTAGTCCTGATGTAGTGATACTGTTTAGAGTAAGATGTGAAATATATAAATGTAAGGTGTGATATTGTTTCTCAGTATCAAAAAATACAAAAACAAGACAACTGAGACAAATAAAATAATCAAATATTCTCCGAGTACGAGTACTTTCTATATAAAATAAAGTATAATTTATACTTTAATGAATGTTGTGGTCTATATTAATATACTAGTCATAAAGAATGTCATCTATTTGCTGCTGCTATAATTAATGAGCGCCATCAACAAAAACTCCTTCGACCGATCAACCATCATCAGCATCATCCTCATCTGAACTACCCTGAAAATACAAAAAGGTGAAACAGTGATATTATTTTATATAAGGAGTGATATTATTTCAAATGAAGTGTGATATTGTTTCTATCTCAGAACAATTACAAACAATATCACATTCTGTTATCCTCAAACAGTGATACTGTGTACTACAAAAGTGTGATATTATTTCTAACAAGATGTGGTATTGTTTCTAAAATTACCAGGAAAATATAAAAGAAAGTTGAGACAGATGTGTTGACACATTCTCAAGTTATCCTCAAATAATATCACATTCCGTATCACAAATAGTGATACTGTTTAGTATAAGATGTGATATTATTTTAAATAACATGTGGTATTGTTTCGACTCGTGACCATACAAAGATAGATAAAAAGTTTCATACATAGACTGTTCATGGTGAACATACCTTATTGTCGGCATCAGGTACAAAAGCATTAGGACAGTTACGTTTATCATGGTGAGCCATTTGTTTGCAATTACGACAAAGCCTTTTAGGCTTCTCCGCTTTAGCTATGCATGGTTGCTTTTTGGAGATCATTCTCTTCCCGCTACCCTTGTTCTTTGCCTGACGAGGTGGTAAAATCCTCACCTCAGTTGAGGAACTGCACCCAAGAAGCATCTCCAACTCCTGCTCTTTGGTCATTGACTCTGATTGCAGATTGAGTTTCACCCTGAATTGTTTAAGGGTGTCAACAAGATCAGTGATGTCCTTCGTAGACACATTCTTGAGCACACTGATGGTCGCGTAGAACTCTGACCATAACTTGCACATTTCCATCTTTCGTAAATCAGTGGCATCAAAATCCTCAATTAACTCACCATGTGGACCATAAAGAGGGATCTTATGTGCATTCTTGGTCCACCGCATAAGAATGTATTTATCGGGCAAAGTGTGGACTTGTTTTCCGAGTAAACCCGGGATAATGTGTCTACAAATAATACCCTTCCTGTTGAACAACTTGCAAGAACATTCAACGTCATTCGTTAGAGAATTGTAGACGACTTGGTAGGTCTTCTGCGTTACGCATCAAAGAATACCAATTAATTCTACACCGTTTGCAGGTGGTGTGAAGCCACCAACACTAAGGGAACAAATAGAAGCGAAGCTTCTACTTGAAAATCTGAAAAGCGAGATTTGTATAAACCTTGGAAGCATGAGCTTCCAACTTAAGAGAAGTCGCTAATTGTGGAAGAGTACAATCATCGTCTCTATCAAGTTGTTTTTGAGTATGGCGTCAGACATCAATGGCACTTTGAAACCGCATCAAGAATTCAACAAGTGTACCATGTGCATTTTCAAAACGCTTGAAAAAATTATTCGACTCTCGAACGTTGAGTTGTTCGTAATAGACAACCCATAGGAACATCACGAAAATAAGTCGGATCCATTTCCTCCTTTTTCTAAACATGGTTGACAACCGGAATTACCGTCAAGATTATGCTCATTGACCAACCGACACCACTTTTCTTCAAATTCAAGAGGTTCTAACTCGATCCCAAACAATAGCATTCAAACGGTGACAAAATCAGTCTCTCTCGAAATTGCAGCCCAACCTTATCGCAAGCTTTTGCATGATATGCCACATGCAATATCTGCGCTTAGCATGTTTGAAGACAAAGACGCAAACCCACTTTATTCCAAAGACACCGATCGTTATTATACAAAGTGGCTCTCGCTGTCCCATCACAAACGTGAATATACAATGGTACATATCAACATAAACAATATCACCAGGTGTACAAAACAATATCACATATTGAGAAAAATAAGAACGTCAATGAACAAAAAATATGTACCAAAAGTATGACGAACATGTGATTGAAAGTTTGAAAATACAAAATAAAGAGAGAATACGCAGAAATTTCGAATACGCTTGAAAGTACAAAATTAAGAAGAATAACATACCAGACATCGCAATGAAGATTGAAGACGCAGAGATTTGAGCAGAAAACCTGGAAATCAAACAAAAACGTACCGAATTTTAAGGAAGCACAAAATTAAATTGAAAATAAGAAATAAATAAGAACAAACAGAGTAAGATAAGAACGAAGGCGAAACATAAGGACGAAAAACGGCAATTACGTACCTGAACGAAGGAAATAATTGGAATAATATGATAATTGTGAAGAATGAGCAAGAAAAACTCCGTAAATAAAACAAAAACGTCATCAATTTTAGGAAACACAAAATTAAATTGAAAATAACAAACAAAATCAAGATGAAATTCAAATTATAGAAACGAAAGAAGAACAAACAGAGTAATGTTAGGACGAATTCTAAATTTAGGGATTTAAAAACGCCAATTACGTATCTGAACAAACGAACTAATTGGAATAATATGATAATTGTGAAGAATGACGACGAAAAACGGAGATGACACCTAAATTCTAGGGTTTTCCACCAACAATGGAGGAAGAAGCTACGAGAGAGAGAAGTTGAAGGAGAAGAAGAAAAAGGAGGAAATAACGGTTATTGTAAAACGTAGTTTATATAGGCAACCGTTGTTAAATTACAAATTTGCCCTTCCTTGTTTCCACCCTAAATACCTATCATAGTATTAATCCTCAATCCTCAAATATATAACTAATACTCACATGATCTCATTCCTATATATATATATATATATATATATATATATATATATATATATATATATATATATATATATATATATATATATATATATATATATATATATATAAATGGGTTGAAACGCTGTGAATCCGACACGTGTCAACCCAGAATTAAATACGAGTATTAATTACAGCTGAACATTAAATATAAACATAATAAATGCAGCGTAAATCTCAGTAAATATTAATTATAATTTAATAAATTTTATTATAAAATTTTATTAAATAATTACGTTGATTTGATTATAAATTTATTAAAAAAAAATATTTTGATAAAAATTTTAAATTATAAATAAAAACGTTCATTGCAAAAAATGCTTTCAATCGAGTATACTTTTCATTATATTTATTAACATAATTTGATATGTAGAGATGATTAAAGTGAGCATCTTACAATGTTTCACATTTACGTAAAAAAATATTTTGAGAAAGTTATAAAACTTAGACCATTAATTTTATTAAGAAAAATATATTTTAAAGAGTCATTGTATATATTAAAAACAAAACTTAAAAAAAAAACTACTAAGATATAAGTTTTTATAGTGTGGGAACGAAAAAAATTATATTTCGACAAAATGAATACATATGAGATTTTGAGAGGTTTAAATACTATGATAACGAGTATGTATGTACACAGTGATCACGAATGAGTTTGAATAATTAAAAGAAAAGTAATGATTATTATGTAATATAATATTATATAGGATTTTTCTACGTGATACCCCGTGTTTCTTCGCATTCTACCTGATACCCCTATATTTTTGAAAATATAAGTGGTATCCCTAAATATAGTAAAATGTTCTAAAAATACCCAATCTACTAAAAATCACGTTTTAATATGTTATATTTTGTAAAGAAAATATGTTTACAATTGAGTAGACGATGTTTATGTTAATGACATGACAAATTATTGCCAAAAAAATCAATAAAAAATGTGTAAATTAAACATTCTAAAGAGGCGGATTAGAGCATTTTGGGTATTTTAAGATGTTTTTATCATGTTTAGGGGTACCACGGGTATTTTTGAAAAACGAGGGGTATCACATAGAATTCGAATAAGTACAAGGGTATCATGTAGAAAAACCCTATTATATAAACAACATGAAAAAGTAAAATACACATTAGATTTTTCTTTAATATCTTTAGTTAAATATGTATACGTCAAGAACAAAACATTAGTTATGACAAACTAGATATTACTTTTATTTAAATATTTTATACGTTATCTTATAAAAATGATACGTGATAAACATCGTTATATATAGTTGTTAAAAAAAACAAAAGGTGCAAATTTCTGATAGATATGTTTGACACATAGCACATGTAAGACACAACCAAAACATTTGAATAAGTTTATTTTGGGCCATATATGTTTGATACATAAATATCAAACGTTATACATACAAAATTAAAAATTGCATAAAATTATATTCACATCATTTTGAATAAATCTTTTAACTGATTTGGAACATAACGTATCGTGAAATGATATAATTTGATACCTTAATATTGATTGTTGCATTATTCGAATAAATTTTATTTTAATTAATGTGATAATTTGATCAGTTACAATTTTTTTTGTAAAACGTTGATCATGCGTAATTAACTATAACTTAGTATTAGTTTACTTAAAATTATATGAATTTTATTTTAAAACACTGAACTTAAACCTAAAAAAATAAAATTTGAGAAAAAAATTAATTTATTTTTATTTATAGGTAAAAAAAATTAAAGGTTATATACGAATTATATTATTTTTCTTCAATTATAATAATAAAATTTTAAAACAGGGCGTGCGAAGCGCGAGATACTACCTAGTGGATTTGAAAGATGAAACAGAATAAAAGTAACAATAGTACCAAAAAAGGACCAAAAAAAGGTTCTGAAGGTAACAGAATTAGCAGCGTCATAAATGAATTAATATTAGTAATAAAAATAATATAACTACAAGCGGTAGTGGTAAAATTAACAACAATATAAGCGTGTCATGAATGCATCAATATTAATTGCAAGAGTAGTGAAGTTAACAATAATACTTATTGTGAATTGAAAATTTATAATCTAAATAAGTTAAGGCAATTTTATTCATACAAAATAAAATCTAAAAGAGTAATAATTTATATGACGAGTGGGGACACTAAAATATATATAAATGTATTAAGTATATATTAATAATGATTAGATACACCGTGTAGCATTCGTTTTACAAATTTAGTAAATGATTTTGTTTAAAAAAAATTATAACAAACCTGTGAAAATATACTAGTAACTACTCTATTTATGGCATGTTTGGCAACTTGTAATTGGAATTGAATCCCGTAATTGGTACATTTCAAGTGTTTAGGAACCTCTAAAATTTGGAATTAGAATTGGACTCAATTCCTTACCAATTCCAACCTAGTTAAAATTTGAGTCTCTCAAATTCCTACCATATAGTAGTTATTTCAATTCTATCACTATTTACGTCTTTTTTATATGCAAATTTAATCGCAATATTTTTATTTTCTATATTTTTTTTCCGATCGCAAATATTTTCCATGAATTTGTTTCAAATAAAATTAAATTTCCCGATGACCTCGACCAATATCGGTCCCACCCAATTCCAATTCCATAAGTTTCCCAAACGAACTTTTGGAATTGGACTTGGAATTGAATGCAAACATTTTTATTTTACAATTGAAATCATGAAAATGAAATCAATTCCTCCTTTCCAAACACTACCTTAATTAAAACAAAGAAACCCATTACCTTCATCTTCTCTTTTTGTTTAGATTCTTGTAAACACTAACATAAAAATAGTTGCCCCAAAACTCTTGTTTACCTTATTTAAACGAGAATCCTAGCCTATAATGTCCAATCGAAGTTGTCTTTCAAGACCAACTAATCTTATGGTTTGTCATCTTTGATACTATAATATAAGGTATTAATACTAGGTTTTCTTTAAAAACTCAAATTCTTAAATTTTAATTTGTATATAAAATATGTAAACTTACATGCATGTCCTTATTTATCAAGATCTTGACAAGAAAAACAAATTTCTCAAAATTTAAAGTTTTAGTTAGTGTTAAATTTACATGCATGTCAATTTCTAGTAAGATCTTGATATAAAAACAATTTTTCTTTAATTTCTAGTTAAAAACGAATTTATTTGAGTTATTATTAAGTGGTGTAACTAAAAATTTTATTGTCGTATGGTATTAGTGATTTTGCCGTGAAGAAGGGCAGGCGGATCAAACGAACTGTTTTCGGCGCTTGGCTGAAGCTGTCTCAAGACCGGAGCTTCGATCAAGTTTATCAAACCCCTTAATAGGCTGGGTAAATTAACAATTTTATTTAATTATTTTATAAGCTTGCATGTTGATTAGTTTGGGTGATTAATTGTTAAATGTTGTTGCATGTGTTTAATTGTGTATTATGAATATAATTTTCACTCAAATCGACAAATATAAATGGGCGAGTTTGAAAGGAGATTTTTTTAATGGTATACATCGAATGGTCTTTGAGAAAACGCTTGATTTTCCAAAATTTTAGTCTTTTCAGTAGTATATATACAACTATAATATATGAGGCATAATATTATAATGGTACATGGTAATAATGGTATAAACTTTTGGGTGTAAGATATTCAATAAAATAAATAAGTATTTTATTAATATTTAATTAAGTTATTTTATGGAAATTAAGTTGGTCCATTGTATGGTGGAATTTACGTAGGATTCTGTTTCCACTATTATCTCCCATAACTTACCATTCACAATTTAGGAAACTGTTTAGTTGACTCTTTGATGGCAAGAGTCTATATAAGGGGAATATATTTATTCTGATTAAGGTTCACCAATCCTACCTCATTAAGAAAATACACCATCTAAATTGTAAGGCTGAGGGTTTGGAAACCAAGTCAGATTTGGGGCATAAGAAATTGGGTTATTCATTAAGACGGATCAATTATTTCAAGCAATGGCTGGAGGTAATAATCGATCTCTTTTATCGCTTCCGCATTCAGTTTATACATGTTCATTATGAGACTAGCTAGAACATGTTAATTTTAGATTATAAAACTTACAGTTGGTATCAGAGCATTAATCGCCTATGTCTTACTTGAATATGAAAACCTAAATTTTAGTACTGCCTTTGTATGCGATCTAGATTTTATTTTGGGATTAAAATTAAATCTTGTTCGCTCTCTTATACGCAATCTGGAAAATTTATGCGTTTGAATCTTCATATTTTTGTCGTGGTCTATGTTATTGTGTTGGACCATTAGTCCTAATTAGTTGTTTTGATAATGACAGTAATGATTTGTATGTGGACTTAATATTATAAACATATGCGTGTAATTGTGTGCTCAAGTCTTAATATAGAAAAGAACAATTACAATGACGCAAGCTTGAAGTTTGGCCCAAGGAGGTATAACTTCAAAAAGAAGCAAGCTTGAAGTTTGGACCAAGGAGGTACAACTTCAAAGACATTTGATCGTAATATTCAAGATCAAGATCAAATAACAACCACAAGACTCAAGATGAGAGACTTGTGAAGAGACGATTCGTTCTTCAAGATCTTCAAGATTAGATAGTATAGGTCGTCATCCGGTAATGGTTTTACTTTGTTTGATTTAGAGGTTAGTAAAGTTATGACCTCATAGCCATAACTTTACTGCTAGACAAAAATGATGCGTTAATTTTTGGAAAATATATTTTTAATGTTTTATAAGAATAAGAGAGTATTTATATAATTGGAATTATTTAATTAGAATTTAAGTTGGATGAACTATTGGTTTGTAACACGATATTTATGTCGTCATGCAACCTAGGGTTTCAACTAAATTGTATCTCGATTTGTTGTGAACAAGTGGAGACCAAATTGGACTCATGAGAGCCCAATGATGGTCCGGCCGAAACCCTAGAGGCCGAACCACCAAACCCTAGCCTCCTACTTGTTCGTCAAGTTATTTAGGGTTTCACACCTTCCAGAATATTCCAAACCCTAATCTAAAAACTATAAATACCTCTCTTCATTCAACAATTATTGGTGACACACATCTACAACTTTCAAGAGAAAAATATTTAAGCAAAAATTATTTGAGCTTTAATTCTTATTTTATAAATTGCTTATACAAATGTTGCGCATCATATTTGTCAATCACTCAAAGGAAATCGTTATAGGATACTAAGTACACAAAGATATTATAATCACTCGCATAACGTGAGATTAGTATTTATCGTTGTGCTTTTCTTATTAACGTAAGAGCAATCTAGAGTATTTAGCGATACGCAATCTGAGTTATAATCATAGTGTTGATTATACGAGGGGATTGATAATTTTTGTAATCCGTAGAAAGGTACTAAAAATTATTAATCGAGAATAGCGGACGTAGGTTTCGACTTGTGAAAGTGAACCACTTCAAAAATCCTGTGTGTCTCTCTTTCTCTCTTTCTTGATTTTTGTTATTTCGATTTTGCGTTTATTATTAGTAAATTAATTACTTGATTTTAATCAATAAAATCAAATAATTAATCTTACATCATATATTTCGAAAAAGTGGGCATCGTTTTTAATACTCAATTCACCCTCCCTCTTTCGTATTCGATCAATAGACTCCTCAATTGGTATCAGAGCCTCGTGCTCTTCATAGCCTAACAGCTAGAGTCTGATCTTTTTTTTGAGTCTATTTATCGTTTTTCCGCTGCATTTATTTTTTTATCAAATGGATTCCAAACACCTTAAGTGTCCTATATTCAATGGGAAGAACTATGGTTTATGGAAGAATATGATGACCCATTTCATTAAGGGTAATGATTGGGAGTGCTGGTTGATTATCAAGAATGGTCCGAATAAGATCTTACTTGCAACCACTTATGGCACTACCGTCGAAAAGAAGGAAGAGGATTATATTGAGGCGGATTATAAAAAGGCTGAGAAGAATTCAAAGCAATAAGTTTGTTGCAAAACGGTATGATTTAAACTGAATTCGATCGTTTCTCAACCAGTTCATCTGCCAAGGAAATATGGGATGGTCTAGAATTAGCCTATGAGGGAATGATATGTGAATTATTTACACCTTATTTCCCTCTTTCTTTGACGCATTCCGGCTCATAACGAGTCGGTTTCGTGTGCCTTTCCTTGCATTTGTGCCCGATCCCCGTACTTGTCATTTTGTGTGCCCTTTTGTAGGAACCGAGTCGAGTATGAAGGAATTGGGGCAAGAAAAGGCATTCTAATGCCTTTACATGAAGAAAAGGGAGATGAAGGATTTTTGAAGAAGAAATCCTCTGCCCAGCGGAAGCGGCCGCCCACCGGCACCGGGGATATGGCTATATGGAGAAAGTGGAGGAAACCAACCAAGAGAGTGTTCTCTGCGGCGAAGAGTTTGGCCGCCCACCGGCGGGAACACAAACCCATACTTAGAAAATTTCAAGAAGTTTTTGGGCAAAAGTTGTGAAGACGCTGGCTGCAACACGGTAGCCGGCGGCCGGCAACCCGGCAGAGGGCACCTGTCATGAAGAATTGGAAGAAAATCTCAAGAAGAGGAATTCTCTTCCGGGCAGCAATGCCCACCGGCGAGGAATTCATGAACCTCAATTTTCCTCGCTTTTTAACGAATGCGCTGCCAAGACGGAGGCCGGCAGCCGCCCGCCTAAGACAGAGCACTTTACACGCAAATGGGCTTTTCCATTCTTTCCTCCCTTAATCCAATGATAGCCTATAAATACCCCCTCCTTAAACCCTTTTGCACATAACCCTAGATCTGAGAACTTTCCTTATTAATTGTAATCCTTTCTTAATCAAGCACTAATCTTTCCTTAATCTTTCCTTAATATTTAGTAAAACTAGTAATTGTTAGTTAGAATCAATAGTTTACTCTTGTTCTTTGAAGTTTGTATTGGGGATTTTGAAGGGTTTTCCTTCTTATTAATCAATCAAGCATTCATCTTTCCTTTTGTTGGTATAATTCCTCTCCTTTATTTTACTTGTTTATCATTTGTTTACATTTTCCTTGTCTTTTGATATTGCTATAACATTCATCATGTCTCCTCCTTGTGTTGTTTGCTTTTCTTCTCTATTTAGCATAATTTCCCTTAACATGAGTGAGTAGATCCCTTCTAGGGTTTAGGGTGATTCTTTATGGAATTTATGGGCATGATTCTTTGAATATTTTGGTCTTTGGTGAAATTGTTTAACTTTCCTATTCATTGCACTCAAGGTGTTTGTTGATTTGCTCAAGTGAAAGCTTTTGCCTTTCTTTCATTATTGCTTAATTCTCCCTTGGAATGAAAGTTTTTGGGGGTCTTGATGTTTGTCTAGGAGGGGTGTGATACTTAATGAAAATTAGTAACCACCTTTAAGATAGCCAAGACATTGGTTCTTCATCTTAGGTTAATCTCTCACCATTGACCCTTTTTGATCTTCATGTTTGCCCCTAAATATTTAAATATTTCAATTATATCCGTTTTAGCAAACAAATGATTGAACCGATTTAAGCTAAAATCTACTTGTGAATTGAACTTGATAAGCTTCAAGCATTACACTTGATATGCTGCAAGCCAAGTTCAAGCATTGTATTGTCTTTATCTAAACTCGGGCTTAAATCAGTTCGGTTGCTACCTTTAGTTTTGTTGTGTATCTGATGGCCGGATTTTAGTCGTCGTTTCCGATATCAAACAGAATTTATAAAACCCAATAAAAGTATTATTTATCGGGGTCGAACCACAAGGATGGAGTGGAATTGCACTTAATATGTTTAAGTCTAAGTTTATTAAAAAAGAAAGGAAGTTGGTGAAATTAATTAAACTAAAGCTAGAGGAATTAAAAACAAGTTGATTAAGATAATGGGATGTAAACAATTGATAAAAGCTAGGGTCTTTGGGTTCCCCAAGCAAGTCAAGCTAAGTATGGGTATTATTGGGTCTTGGGTAATTATTGGCCTAGAAGAACTAATTTCTTAGACTCTCTTAAAGATGAACACAAAATCTTCACAATGCATCCAAACTCATCAGAAACACACTATCAAGCATCTATGTAAACTTTCATTCATCTAGATACTAATCATAAATTGGACAAATGCATGAACTTTCATACACACATTTCAACAAACACCTTCTATGCATGTTTACAAAGACCAAACAATTTACCCAATAGACCAAACATCAACAACCCATATTCATAGCCTTAATCCCCACTTAGGTTCCCTTTAAACCA
This sequence comes from Silene latifolia, assembly GCF_048544455.1. NCBI lineage: Eukaryota > Viridiplantae > Streptophyta > Magnoliopsida > Caryophyllales > Caryophyllaceae > Silene > Silene latifolia. Next base: position 20,532,861 of record NC_133537.1, on the reverse strand, counting down.
GAGGGAGTCACTACTCACACATAGTTGAAAGACAAATGTAAACAATTGGAGAAAAGCAAGCAAACATGGTGATAAACATGATATTAAATGAACAACAACTAAAGAGGAAATGGAAATGTAAAGAATTGAAGATTTAAACTAAAAGGAGACAAAATTGTACCAACAAAGAGGAAAGATTGAATCTTTGATTAATAATTGGAAGAAGTTCTTCAACAATCTTCAATTACAAGCCAAAAACCCAAGTGTAAACTATCCAACTAAAGTAGATCTAGGCTAAATTGTTAAGTAATTAAGGTTTAATTATGGAAAGAATACAACTTGGATTAAGGAAATTTGCATAAAATTAGAGAGTTTTCAGATCTAGGGTAATGTGTCTAAATGAATTAGAGAGGGGGTATTTATAGTTTACAACAATTTTAAGTGTAAAAAATTGCAAAGGAAAGAAATATCAGTCGGGGCTGATCGGCTGCCGGTGCTGCACCCAGTTGGGAGATCCCTGTAAGTTTTGCTTCAATTCATTGGTCATTGGATGTTCCCAGCCGGCCCACCGGCTCGGGATCCTCTACATTTCTTCTCAATTTTTGAAGTCGCCAGGTGTGCACAGCCGGTGGCCCACCAGGCTGTGAATCTCCTAATCCTTTGCTTCTATTTTCTTTCTTTGCTCACGGGAAGGACGCCCAGCCGGTTTGGGCCGGTAGACTGACTGGGAGGCTCTTCTCAGCTTCTTCTCCTCTTCTTTCCTATGCAATCTTCAAAACTTCCTAGCTTGCTCCCATTTCTTCCTTTCCGTCTCATATCCTACAACATGAGACACAAAATCATAGAACGGGAAATTGGGAAACAAAATGTAGGTAATAGGCATCAAAATCGTCTCAAAATTGACCAAAATGCATAGAAATAAGGGAGAATTACGACCAAATTAACGCATATCAAAATTCCCCACACTTAAGTCTTACTCGTCCCCGAGTAAGTGAGCAAACTTTTTTACTCTTATTCACCCCTCTACCTAACTTACGCTAATAATATTCGATGAAAGACAATTAACGGGCCTTCTCCGTCTCTTCAACTCACAATGAAACACAATGAGGTATGTTATCCCTTGCAAAACAAGTGGGGGCTTGCGGAAAATTTTTGACACATCCAACATTTAAGCACGAATCAACATATAAGATGCATCACAAAAAGTCAAGCGGCTTTCCTCATCTAAGCGGCCGTTTTGCTTTCAAAAACCGAACAAAGGGAGTCATTAGTGGAGGATGTCGTCTCAAGGTCTCACCAAGGTGTTTATCCCTTAGTTCTGGCTCAAGTAGCCAACATTGACAACACGCAGAGCCTTAGAAACTAATTCTAGGCGGGAAAGGGGAAGTACTTGACTATACTCCCAAGAATGACATGACACACACAAGATTCGACTCCATATCAAACCCTTGACCAAAGAAGACCCAAGGCTGACTCTCACGGGTTTCACTAGTCACTCAATGAAGAATCGGGTGATTATTGTGACAAAAGTAACCAAAATCACTCCACTAACTCGACTTGTGAAGCATGCCCGCATTCTAATATGGTACTCCATCCAATATCCGCAAGAGAAATGTCAAAATGATTCACATACAAGCGAGACAACCGGGTTGTAACGGGACTTGGGTTAGGTGAAAAGGGGTTGGTGCAAACACCATTTTAGGACATGTGGGGCTAAGGATCGAGGAGTCGCCATATCTAACCAATTCACTAAACCATACCCAATGCAAAAGAATTCCTTCACAAAATTTGGCAAAGATTACCATTTCCAAAAATCATTCATTTCTTTTCGAAACAAGATCAATTGCAAATCCATCAAACCTTTATTGGACACAAATACAATATTCTTTTATTTTTGTTTTTCATTTCATTTTTTTCTCTTCTCTATTTGATTTTCTTTGTTTCATTTTCCAACACTTGTAACCTTCTTATTCAAGCAAAATGAGCCAAAATTGAAGAACCGACACACACATGTGATATCTAAGATTATACACCCCAAGGAGAGTCAATTCCGACCCAAATACACTTCCACAAATGGACTACAATGACGAAATACTCAACAAAGGTGAGTTGTTTATGGGATATAGAAACGACAAGGCTTAGGCTCAAAATGGGTTAACAAAAGAAAAAAATGACTCAAGGGTATAATAAAGGCTTATTTGGCTAGAGTGAGGTTACTTTATTAAACAAAATCGTGTCAATATGCACTTCAACATTTCTACGGTATCAAGGAATGAGCTCCATACTTATGCGTTTTGACATGACATACCACGCTAGGAGAACTACTCACAAATACCTAACGGGACCGGTTTGATGGACCGGCCATATGGAGGCTCTATCCTTACATTTGAGTAGCTATGTCGGTCCTAGGTCAAGTCTCTGGCCTAATACGGTCTCACAGGGTGGTCGCAACTTGGTTGTTAATATAACAACCCGAATTTTCAGGACTTTATTTAATATAAGTCGAAAACAGGAAACAGCGGAACATACATTACATATCCGAGTCATTACTATTCTCTACTAACCCAAAAATAATGAATATTAAATATTACAGTTGTTTCTAACAATTTACAACACGTTCTAATAAAAATATATCTAAATCCCATTTTCAGCTTCGCCTATCTCGGGAGTGGTCTGTCTCCACAAAACTGATAAATCTGACGTTTTTAAAATTTGTAAAGGTTTTATAAGAAAAACAACAAACGTCGGGTGGGTAGATTAACTTCTTTAAACAATCAAGAACATAACATAAACAATCATTATCAGCATATATAATAGAATTATACGCCCATACTTTTAACACATAATTTTTGAGAAAACAAACAAATTTTTCAATGCCGTATTGTTTTTAGCAACATTTTGTCACGATATACCGGCCAATTACTGTACACGTCTGTAACACCCCCATATACCAAGGAGCCTTAACAAGACCTTCCCTAGCATATAAGGGCATTACCATCTCGGTTGCCCGAGGACAGTAATCATCAAATGTCAATAAAAGAACAATTAAGATTTATTACAAGTGCTTAACAAAACTAAAGGTATACCAAAGGTGCAACTCAAACTACTATCAGCTATGTGAACTATACTTCTGTCGTGACTCGTGAAAGACTCATCCCGCCAAGCACCCAGCTATCATCCAAGACATCACCTGCTAAGACTGACTACTCACCATAAGGGATCACGGCAGACACAACAGAAACAAACAAGACAAAACCACACAAGGTCAGTAACTGAGGAAAGTACACCGATAACTGCCGTCACAATACAGATACAACAAAACACATACAAGCCTTGTCTCCTCCAATCAATCACAATCACCGACTTTCCACTGGACCAACCCTGCTAGTGGGAGACCACGGCCGTTCCCACCTAAGCCCTGCTCATCAAATCGAGCGATAACCCATGTCCATTAATGTGCACATCCCTTCTGTGGAGGATTCCACAGAAGGCGAATCAAGGGCGTGAAGCCACTCCCGCAAGTGACTCCACTCAGCCAGGGACGCACCCCGAAGGTCACAGACAGTTATACAATAATCACAATACTTTACCAACAATCACCAATCAGAATCCAATACGACAATTACTCAACAATAACGACAACCAATTACCTCAACCAACACACCATACCGACACTAACCAACCAAATCACATTCACAGACACACTAGACAACCAACAGTACTGAGTAGACGAACCTACCTTTAGCCAACCGCAGCGACTCCACGTCCGATCACATGATACCCATCAACCAAGCAATACACCTATACAAACAGCACAATCATCTATCATTATTACTACAACCCTAACTGAAAACAATCAACGAGAATGATGACGATGATTATGACATACCTACGCATAGCAAACCGGCGTCAAGACCGCTACCCGACTCAAGCAACCCACCCCCATGGTACAAGCATCCTCAAGGGCTCCAATGGAAGGAACTATCGTGAAGGGAAGGAGAAGAGACGACATCTAGGTTTATGGAAGAGAGGCGGAAATAAATTGAGGTTTCACAAAACACGATTTATAAATCCTCGCTGTAAACACGATACTCGATCGAGTAACCGACTTACTCGATCGAGTGACCGCTATTCGATCGAGCCCCAAAGCTACTCGATCGAGTAACCTCCGCTAGATCGAGTGACACACTGACTAAAGCTCACACCATCACCAGACATTGCTCGTAAGGTTTTCGAAGGTCAAGACATGCGTCTAAGGTCAGTCAACGGGTCCCTAAAAGGACGGGTACTACAACGTCCCCACTATATGACCAATAGTTGAAACTTGTATGATAATCATATATCGCCAATCACACTGATACCAGGGGCTTACATTTATAACCCATGTTTACCGTGGTGACATAAGCACGTTTAAAACAAAATTCGTCTACTCATCTCCAGGGTCGAATGCCGGTGCATGGGGTTGACAGGCCCGCACCACGGACTACTCACCACCCGGCTAGTTATCCCCGAGATCTACCACATATCATCAAGATCTTCGGAAACCCAGATGCGATCCACCTAACACGTACGAGACTGATTAGGTCCCCACCTAAAGTATGGCCACACTCCCGCCTACTCTCGAGTCTAAGGATAGGTCCACCAAAGACCCTTTGTACGCACGGACGGTTTTATACGGTTAAGCTAATTGCTATTCTTCCATGTCATTACGTACATAATAGTAACAACATGCTTTCCCGCTCAATGAGCTTTCGACTTCAACCCTAAAAATGCCAAAGAAATATGAAGTATTTTGAAATTCAATTTTTAAAATATTATGTGTTACAATTCCAAATTCCAATTAAATTTCTTTTCTTGATAAAATTTTGTTGGAACCACGGGTTTGTCCCTAATTATAAGCCGGGATTTGGCTGCGAAGTTGGTTAATACTACAAGTGAACCACAAGACGATCAAACCAAGTTTAATCAATTCAACTCAGGGACGGTCATAGACCCTTGGTTGTTAATTGATTGTAAAATGGCTTCCTACTTCAGTTTTTACTAGTCCAATTTATATAATTGAGTTTATTAACTAAATAATCCAAGTAAAGAAAATTTGACTGAAAGTGGAAATTGACTTCTTTTAAAATTCCGATTTGATACTATTTTTATAATCGATTAATAATAAGGAGATTAAAGAAGTTTCCTTATTCAATTAGGTTTACTCTACTATGAAATTTATTAATTGAAAAATTCAAGTTGAGACGATTTGTCCGAAAGAGTTTTACAAGACCTTTGCCAAAATTCTGATTTAGTACTTCTATATTTGGCTAATAATATGATAGGCAAAGAGAACTCGGTTTTAGTGAGAACTTAAGTTTTGAATAAAATTATATTTAAGCCTTTGAAAATTTGACTTTAATTCGCAATTTGAATAAAATGCTTTGATTGAGAAATTTCAAAAGGAACTATTTTAGTCAAATCCATTTACCTAAGGTAAAAATAATTGGTACTTAAATCCTTGTCAAAGTTATGTAAAAATAATTGTTATCAAATGGTGACTCATAAAATAAAATTACCTCTAAATCGACACAACTTAGTATTTGAAATTGTACTAACGATATTGTATCAGGCCTAAACGATCGTCAAGGTTCTAAAATTCTAACTCGGTCGTAGAAAATAAAGTAGGTCTTTAAATTATTACATTTTTGGAGGGTATCGATGGTCAAGTCTCGCAAACAATAATTAAATCACATTCTTTTAAAATATAAATAATATAATAAAAGCCAAAAAAAATTAATAAATTACAAGGTCTTAAATTATACATGAAATTACATAAAAACAAATAATAACACATTAACACAACATAGAAGACGGAAATACTAAAATAATCTTATCAGTCGTTTTATAACATTTGCAGAGAACATTAAAACAGGTTTAGAATAGGTCCCTGGGCTTAAGCCGTCACCACATCCAAAGGGAAATTAGTCGATTTTGAGAATAAATTTTCGACTCATAAGATGATTCTTATAATAATCATCTCAATTACTCAAAATGTAAGTGAAGAGTCTATTGATCCAAAATACTCAAGAGGGGGGGGGGGGGGTGAATTGAGGATTTAAAACTTTTGAAAACTTTTTTGATTATGTGTGTGTAATTGATTATTTAAAGTTTATTGATTAAAATTTAACCAATCAACTAATGGAAGTAAACGAAATAAACGAAGCAAGCGAAAGAACGGAGAGACACACGGTTTTTGAAGTGGTTCAGTTTCACAAGTCGAAACCTACGTCCACTATTCTCGATTAATAAATTTAGTACCTTTCTACGGATTACAAATTTACTAACCCAACTCGTACAACTAACTCTAGCTGTAACTCAATGAGTACCGTTAAATACTCGAGTGACTAACTTACGCTAATAAGAAAGCACTAATAATTCTAACAAAGGTTCACGTTAATGAACAAGTTAAGAAATCAACTAAGCACTATTATCTTATAACGATAAAATAAGAACAAGTATGCGAGTTTTAAAACACACGACCTTTCAAAATAACAAAACGGTTTTTCTTGAAAAACACACGGTTTGCTTTGCAAAGTTGAAATCAATTTTTATGCTTAAGGTCTCTATTTTAGATGTCGTAAATAACAAAGTATTTATAGGGAAGGAAGGAGTAGGCTACACGGTTTTACACAAACCCTAATAGCCGAAATAATAAGATATAAAAACAAATCATATCTTCTTATTATCTCTTTCCGAAAAGCCTTAAAAGATAATAAAGAATATTCCAAAAGATAGAATATAATCTATTCAAATATTATCTTTACTATAAATTCTAAGATCATGATAAGATTTCCTAAAACAAGAATATCTTTTATCATAAACAAATATATTAAGTAAGATATATAAGATATGTAAAGATATTATTATAGAATAAAATCTTTACCTAATATACCCTAGGCAACACGAGATGTCACGGCTCATATGCCTCGTGACTCGTGCAAACCCTAGCCTTAACATATGATTTAGAATTTAGGTTTTAGGAGAGGCTATGTTGAAACCCTAATTAGTAGCAAAGTCCAACTCATAAGTTGATCCATTACAACTACTAATTAACGTCAAATACAAAGCCGAACTCCTCACTAAACCGGGCTATATTATATAAATACTTTCATTAAAACATTTAAAATAAACTTTAAACAATTATAAAACAATTTTCGAAACAATTATAAGTCGTGTTTAAAAACTCAGCATCTCAATGTTATAGTAGGGGAGTTATAACATTGAGCTCTTTTACTAGTAATGTTATAGCTGCAAAGCTATAACTTTACCAAATCAAGAAACTCATTCTTTATTATCATTACGAGATAATCACCTATACTATTCTAATCTTCAAGGAGATCTTTGAGTATAGGCTACGTCATCATCCAAGCTTGATTAATCTTTAGACAAACTCCGTCTTCACATACTTCTTGAATGAATCTTGAATCATTTGATCTTTGAATAAAGGCTTGAACTTTACATGCAATTGTCACAATCTTCTTTGTTGCTCGTAATAGGTTAATTCTAAAACACTTGATAAACGATTATACGCAACAAGTATATAAAATGTAAAGCACATTGACATCATCAAAACATAAACATATAAGCTATATGGTTCAACAAATTCCCCCTTTTTGATGATGGCAAGTCTCCTAAAATTGTGACTAAGTATGTAGTAGTTCCCCCTCAATATAATACCGTTATCTTGATAATAAGGATTAACGCAAGATCAAAAGGATTTTTCAAAAACCGAAACTGTAAGGACTTTAAGAGACAATTGGTCTTGACAAGGAGCAAGCTTAGGTAGATGCTTACTATTGATGTTCTTTCCCCCTCTTGACATCATCGAAAAGCTAAGAACAAATCAAAAATGACTAGAATAATATAAGACGAGACAAGAGATAAAACGTTAGAAGAAATAAAAATAACACGCAAAATGATAAGCATACAAAAGATAAGTACCATACAAACTTAGGAATTAAACATGTTTAAGCCAAAATGGGCCGAATGAACACATGTCTAATGAAAATATTGGGCCATAACCACAAGTGCATTGCCAATATGGGCCGAATGATAATGTTTAAACACACCAACAGAAAAGAAAAAGAAAGCTTTTGAAAGCTAAATAAGGTAAGGGCTAGATATGGTAAGGCGAGAGGAAATCAAATGTTACGGGTCTTATACGGGTTCACGTAGTTGGGCCTAGTACGATGCTCTAAGGCATCAAGACGGTCAAACGAGCTCCAAACCAGCTGAGAAAGAGTACCAATGCTCCTTTCAAAGTTAAGCACTTTCAAGGAGAGAGCTTTTGTGGCCTCCAACGTGAGCGCTTGATCACCCGCCATGGCTTTCCCGTGCATAACCAACGCTCCACCTTGACTTGTAAGGAAAGTGAGACGATCACCGTGTGGGAACACTTCCCCACGAATTGCCTTCAACTCCCTCTCAAAACCCGCTAACCTTTTGTCCACTTCCTCCATCCAAGAGTACACCCGAGTAGCATCCAAGCCCGAGTCTAAAGATCGAGATGGTCCAACCCTTGACAACACCGTAGCCAAATTAGTTGAATGCTCCTCAAATTTCTCCATTAAACCACTCATAAACCCTTCCAATTTCGACTCCATAGCTCCCAAACCCGAATCTCCCGGGGTTTTCTCAACATCTTTAACAAGAAGCAACTCGGGTCCATCAACAACAAGACCCATAAGCTTGATCAACTTGTCACCCATACAATCCCGAGCACTAACACCGTAACTATCTTATCCCACCACATGCTTAATCTCCAAAAACCGAGACACCCACATCCCATACGGTAAGTCGATTGTGGTGCTCAACTTCTCTTTTGTCACCGTGAGACTTGTTTGAATTATACGGTGCAACACGACACTACCCAAATTCACTTTCTGACCTTCCAACCAAGAATAGACCATTATAGCTTCATAACTCGACACCTTATCACGGCCTCCTCTCCTCGGCACTACTGTGTTCCGCAAAAAGTTCAAGAGGAACTTGATTTTTGCCGAGAGAGGACGAACCACGATATTACCTCCTTCCGTCATCTCCTCAAAATACTTTTTCACTAACAACTCCTTTTCACTCACCACATTAGACCATTCAAGACTCGGATTTAATTCAATTCCGTCATCGGGAACCGAAAAAGCAGAGAAAAAATCCGAAACAGAGACCGTCACATCAACTCCATTAACAACCGCATGCAAGACTCCTTTCTTAATTGAGACACTAGCAAAGAATTGAACCACCTCCACTGGATAAATAGGACCCGAAAACTGACTAATGTGACTCCACCCTTGAAAATCAAGAAAATTAACAAAGAAAGCAAGAGCGGGAACATTAACCAACCAAGATTTCGGATAATACCTTCCACCATGAATGGAGTACCTCAAAACTCGATTAACTAGGATACTTTCGTCATGAGTAAGCCGAACACGATTTAACCCTTCCTTGGTCGCGGCTTTCGAAACATCCCTAAGCAAGGTACGAGCAACACCATTCCGAACTATAACCTCGGGTTCCTCCAAAGCTTCACTTTCATCGACAACTACCTTATTTTTTCCTTTGAAAAGACGACGTCTTTTGCCTTCGGACACCGACTCGTCCCGACAACGAAACATGGGTGTAGTTTGGTTTAGTTGTGGTGAAGGACAATTAGTTAAACTAGGATCATGTGGTGGTAGTGGTGATGTTTGGTTATAAAAGGGGCGGTTTTGGTGGTGACGGGTTGAAGATCGGGTATTTTTTGCATGGGTTGGATTCATGATGATGATGATAGTTTGAAAAAGGAGGTGATGGTGATGGGTTGTGTAAAGAAGATGAGTTGTGATGATGGTAAAATTTTGAGAAGAAGAAAAGTATGCAAGTGGGGTTGGTTGGACGGGTAACACGCAAGGGGGGGGGGGTAGAAATAGGTGTAGGCTAGGTATAGAGTTAACAAGTGGAGATGAATTATGGTAAGTGTTTAATTAGGAATAGGAATTATGGTAGGTATAGGAATTTAAGGGATAGATTTATTATGGTAAAAGATAAGAATAAGGAAATTGAGTTTGTATAGGAAGTGTGAGCCGTGTACCAAGAGAGCAATTAGGAAAGATTTTTGTGAATTGGAAAGGTAAAAGATTTGGTGTGTTTGTTTATTGTGATAAGGAATAAGTTTGCATAATAATTAAATTCTAAAATACAAACAGAATTTTATGATAAAAATATTTCTACAAACGAAATTATTCATGCAACGCAATAAACGGACACAGTCATATAATCTCAACTTAACTAGTCAGTCATAAGGAAATTGAACAAATATAGAAGCTTAGGTACCACTGATTAAACCAATTTCCAACCGTAAAGTCTCAAAACGTTCTCTAGCTAATGATTTTGTCAAAATGTCTGCCCATTGTTTTTCAGTACTACAAAATTCAAGTTTTATATTCCCCTTCTCAACATGGTCTCGAATAAAATGAGGTCTTATTTGAATGTGTTTAGTACGTGAATGTTGTGCGGGATTTTTAGAAATTATAATTGCACTAGTATTATCACACAAAATAGGAATACATCCTACGTCAACACCATAATCACGTAATTGTTGCTTAAGCCATAAGAGTTGAGTACATACCAGTCCTGCAGCAATATATTCGGCTTCAGCAGTTGAGAGAGCAACCGAATTTTGTTTCTTCGAACCCCACGTAATAATACACGGTCCGACAAATGTAGCGACACCCGACGTACTTTTTCTGTCTAGAGAACATCCTACGTAGTCGGCATCAGAATAACCGACTAGATCAAAATTGCACTCCATTGGATACCATAGGTATAAGTTGGCCGTTCCAATCAAGTAACGTAAAATTCGTTTTACGGCCGTCATATGCGATTCTTTGGGAGATGATTGATATCTCGCACAAACGCATACGCTAAACATAATATCGGGTCTACTTGCGGTCAAATATAACAGTGACCCAATCATCCCACGGTAAGTAGTTTCATCAACTGATTTACCGTTTTCATCCAATGTCAATTTCTTGTTCTCGGCCATTGGAGTAGGCATAGCATGTGAATTTTCCATTCCGAATTTCCGAATTAACTCCTTGATGTATTTCTGTTGATGGATTTTAATGCCTTCATCAGTTTGTTGTATTTGCAGCCCTAAGAAGAATTTTAATTCTCCCATCATACTCATCTCGAACTCGGAAGTCATCAACTCAGAAAAATATTTGCACAAGCTTCGGTTGGTCGATCCAAAGATGATATCATCGACGTATATTTGAACAACCAAAAGGTCAGAACCCTCAGTTTTTAGAAATAGGGTTTTGTCGACGGATCCTCTACTGAATCCACTGTCAAGTAGAAACTTAGATAATCGATCGTACCAAGCCCTAGGTGCTTGTTTTAATCCATATAGGGCTTTATCCAATTTGAACACGTGATCCTCAAATTTGATATTCTTAAATCCAGGGGGCTGTTCAACGAAGACTTCCTCTAGTAAGTAACCGTTTAAGAATGCCGTCTTGACATCCATTTGGAAGAGCTTCATTCCCTTGTGTGCGGCGAATGATATCAGAAGTCTAATAGCTTCAAGGCGAGCAACAGGTGCGAAAGTCTCGTCATAATCTATTCCTTCTTGTTGATTATACCCTTGGACCACCAATCTTGCTTTGTTTCTGACAATGACTCCGACATCATCTAATTTGTTCCTGAAGACCCACCTAGTTCCAATGACTGAACGATCTTTTGGTCTAGGAACTAACTGCCAAACCTTGTTTCTTTCGAACTGTTGTAGCTCTTCTTGCATAGCTATAATCCAATCTGATTCAGCAAGAGCTTCATTGATATTCTTTGGTTCGATCATGGATAGAAAAGAGTAGAAAGAACAGAAGTTGTTTAAGGAACATCTTGTTTAAACACCCTTCTTAATATTTCCAAGAATATTGTCCATGGGGTGTGAGTTCTTGTATTTCCATTTTGTTGAAGTGCTTGGTTCTTCATCGTTATTTGAGCTTGACCCGACTTCATTTGGTTCGGAATTAGAGGAAGTTCCTCCTAAATCCAATCCGGGTGTTGTATTTGAGCTGATTATAACCTCGGACTCTACACTTTGATTTGGATTCAATGTTATAGTAACATCATCTATAACATTGGTTTGGGAGTTCTTGTCTTGAGTCAATGTTATAGTATCATCAACTATAACTTTGCCTTTCTCCTTTTTATCTTTTGAGGAACGAGTAAGTTCATCACTTATTCCCTCAATTTCATTATCCTCTAATTCCAACTCCGAGGGATCGTCTCTTGAAAGACGAAAGTCGGGTTCATCCAAGTCTTCTTCCTCATCCTGTAACGGCTTATTGAACACGTTATCTTCATCAAAAATAACGTGGATACTTTCTTCAATACAAAGAGTTCTTTTATTGAAGACTTTGTAAGCCTTGCTATGATCTGAGTATCCTATGAAAATCGCCTCATCACTTCTAGGGTCGAATTTGCTTAAACGGTTTTTACCGTTATTATGCACAAAGCACTTGCTCCCAAAGCAACGAAGATGGGAGATATTAGGTTTTCGACCTCTAAGGAGTTCGTAGGGGGTTTTCTTAAGAATAGGTCGGATCATAGCACGATTATGGATGTAGCAAGAAGTACTAATGACTTCAGCCCAAAAGTTACGAGGTAAACCACTATACAAGAGCATTGTACGTGCCATATCTTCTAAAGTTCTATTCATACGTTCAACGACAACGTTTTGTTGAGGAGTTCTTGGTGCAGAAAAGTTATGCCCTACACCATTAACTCTACAATATTCTATAAAAGTTTGATTATCAAATTCGGTGCCATGATCCGTACGAATAGATACAAGATTAGTCTTATATTTGTTTTGAACACGTTTCATAAGACAATCAAATTCATCAAAAGTTTAGTCTTTTGAATGAAGAAAGATAGGCCATACATACCTTGAGTAGTCGTCAACAAGAACGAAGACGTACCTGGATCCTCCTCTACTCCTTACCTTCATTGGTCCACATAATTCCATGTGTACTAATTCCAAGGCTTGATTTGTGCTTACTACTCTTTTTGGTTTGAATGATGATCTTACTTGTTTACACCTTGCACACGTGTCACACATTTTTTCTTGGTCGAACTTGATCTTAGGTAACCCTTCAACCAAGTCCCACTTCTTGAGTTTATTCAAGGTTAGTGAGCTAATGTGACCAAAACGTTTATGCCATAGACAAGGATCATCAAGTGTAACTTTCATGCACGAAAAGGAGTTAGTAGGCACAACATTTAAATCTACCATATAAACATTCCTTTTTCTGTGGCCTTCAAGAATAACATTGCTAGTTCCTTCAATAATAATGCGACAACTATCAATATGAAAAACTACTTTGCTACCTTTGTCGCATAGTTGAGAAATGCTTAGCAAGTTATGTTTTAGACCGTCCACGAGATAAACATCACTGATCGAGTGAGACTTAGAGATTCCGATTTTGCCAACGCCGATTACTTTTCCCTTTTTGTTGTCCCCGAACGTCACTTTGGCTCCGTTGAAGGGCTTGAGTGAAAGAAATAGATTCTTATCTCCGGTCATGTGTCTTGAACATCCACTGTCAAGATACCATTGATTGTTTTCTTTCACTTCTTCCTGCAGAAAGGATTAGATACAGTTTTTAGGTACCCAAGCTAAGTTGGGTCCCTTATGATTAGTTACTCTATAAACTAAGTTCTTTCGAATCCAAACTTGTCTAATAACCGTTTTTCTAACCCTTGGTTTATTTGGTTTAGGAGGAGTTCTAGGGTTAGGGTTTTCTCTAGGTCTAGGAATTTCTCTAGGTCTTTCACGACTATTTGCCTTGTAAGTAGGTTTACTAGGTTGAGATCGACAAGGGTTTTGTGAGGTACTAGGTTTCTTAGCGTAGTCAAAGGCCATGTCATAGAACCAACGAAATTTATTGTTCCTTTCTTCGTTAGGTTCGTTAGTGGGGGTTTCCTTATCCTCGACAACTGTGTCAACAGTTTTAGCATGTTCGGCATTTTTTCGTATATCATGAGCCTTTTTGACACAATTGATTTGGATGTGACCTGTATGACCACAATAATTGCAAATCACGTATTCAGGAAGATCAGCATACTTCCTTTTTCTGAAATCAAAATCCGAAGGTGTTGATTTGCATTTAGAGTGATCTCTACGGTTGTAGCACTCATGTCCTAACCCCATCTTCATATTATTGTCTGATTGTTTGGTTAGGAAGTTTAGGACTTTTGTGCTACCTTCCCACTTATCATGGACCTTTCTAGCGTGTAGAAGTAGGTCTTTTAGGGTTTTAATTTCGTCTTGACATTTCGTGTGATCTACATCATTGTCCTTTTTAAAGTTATCACGAAAGTCTTGGAATCGTTTATTAAGAATGAACACAACATCGGTGTGGTGTTTCTTAACATTGATCATATCGGTTTTAGATTCTTTTAATTGCTTTGAAATAGAATCTATCTCTTTCTTTTGGTCTAAGATCACTACTTCATTAGATGTGACCTTAGCTTCCAAAAGTTCTTTGGCTTTTCTAAGTTCTAAAGTTATAGCTTCATTAGCTATAACTTTGGCTTGAAGGTGCTTGATGTTAAGCTTTAGGTCTGAAGTTATAGCTTCATTAGCTATAACTTTGGACTCTAATTCCTTCTTTTCAGCTATAGTAGAATCTAATGTTGTAGCCTTCTCATCTATATCTTTAGATTTCAACTTCTTAGCTTTAGCCTTGAGAGTATGATTCTCTTCTGCGATTTCGAGAATCTGTTCCTTTAGATCTTTCAATTCCAAATCCTGTTCGTGACACTTATCAAGAGATTGTTCAAAGTATTCAATTAAAGCCCTTTTAGACAATTTCTTAACACGCTTTTTTAACTTAAGATAACTTACCTCTTCATCGTCATCTTCGTCTGATTCTCCAAGAAAGCAATAGTTTGAGTGAGAAATTGTGCTTTCATCGTCACTGTCGGAGATTAGGTCAAGACTAACATTGTTGAGACAAAGGTTGGCCACTTCGTCGTCTTCAGATTCCTCGTCATCTTCTGAGTCAAGGTCTCCCCAACACGAAGCCATCATAACTTGTTTGAATTCTCTCTTTGTCTTCTCACGTTTTGTCTTGTCCTTTATCTTCTCCCATGTTGGACAATCTTTGATCATATGACCAAATTCTCCACACTTGAAGCATCCTCTATTTGCGAAAGACGACTTTGAATCAGTAACCTTCTTATTGGACGATTTGTTGTTGTTGTTGTAGGATGATTTTGTTTGTTTGTTTCGAAATATCCTATTTTTAAAACAGCGTGCAAACAGAACAGTTTCATCCTCTATTTCAGAGTCAACTTCTTCACTCTTTAAGGCCATACTCTTATTGCGACTTGGTTCAGCGTCATCTTTGTTAAGAGTAATTTCATGGGCCATGAGAGCACCAATGAGTTCTTGATAGGAAAGCGTTTCAAGATCTCGTGATTTCTCCATTGCAGTGACCTTAGCACGCCACTTCGTAGTAAGGCTCCTAAGAACCTTTCTAGCAATGTCCTCAGTACTGAATTTCCTACCTAGGTTTTTTAGTTCGTTTATGATGCTCGAAAACCATGCAGACATGCTATCTAAGGACTCATTAGGCTCCATAATGAATAGCTCATATTTTTGCATAAGCAAATCTATTCGGTGCTTCCTAACAATGGAAGTACCCTCATAAGCTAATTCAAACCCATCCCATATCTCCTTGACCGTGGAACATGAAGAGAACCGATCAAACTCAGTAGAAGTCATTCCATTTTGCAGGAGACTTATCGCTTTGGAGTTCTTTTCGGCCTTCTTGTAGTCGGCCTCGACATAGTCCTCTTCTTTCTTTTCATAGGTAGTGCCTTCCTCGGATGCCACAAGAATTTTGGGCGGTCTGTTTTGAATAATCCTCCAGCACTCCCAATCGTGTCCTTTCACATAGTGAGTCATCATGTTTTTCCATAATCCGTAATTCTTCCCATCAAAGACGGGACACTTGAGATATTTGGAATCCATTTATCACGTGATAGACAGTGGAATATAAAACAATAAGATAAATGAAAAACAAGATAGATCAGCCTCTTTGCGGTTAGGCAATCAAGAGCACGAGGCTCTGATACCAATTGAAGAGTCTATTGATCCAAAATATTCAAGAGGGGGGGTGAATTGAGGATTTAAAACTTTTGAAAGCTTTTTTGATTATGTGTGTGTAATTGATTATTTAAAGTTTATTGATTAAACTTTAACCAATCAACTAATGGAAGTAAACGAAATAAACGAAGCAAGCGAAAGAACGAAAAGACACACGGTTTTTGAAGTGGTTCAGTTTCACAAGTCGAAACCTACGTCCACTATTCTCGATTAATAAATTTAGTACCTTTCTACGGATTACAAATTTACTAACCCAACTCGTACAACTAACTCTAGCTATAACTCAATGAGTACCGTTAAACACTCGAGTGACTAACTTACGCTAATAAGAAAGCACTAATGATTCTAACAAAGGTTCACGTTAATGAACAAGTTAAGAAATCAACTAAGCACTATTATCTTATAACGATAAAATAAGAACAAGTATGCGAGTTTTAAAACACACGACCTTTCAAAATAACAAAACGGTTTTTCTTGGAAAACACACGGTTTGCTTTGCAAAGTTGAAATCAATTTTTATGCTTAAGGTCTCTATTTTAGATGTCGTAAATAACAAAGTATTTATAGGGAAGGAAGGAGTAGGCTACACTGTTTTACACAAACCCTAATAGCCAAAATAATAAGATATAAAAACAAATCATATCTTCTTATTATCTCTTTCCTAAAAGCCTTAAAAGATAATAAAGAATATTCCAAAAGATAGAATATAATCTATTCAAATATTATCTTTACTATAAATTCTAAGATCATGATAAGATTTCCTAAAACAAGAATATCTTTTATCATAAACAAATATATTAAGTAAGATATATAAGATATGTAAAGATATAATTATAGAATAAAATCTTTACCTAATATACCCTAGGTAACACGAGATGTCACGGCTCATATGCCTCGTGACTCGTGCAAACCCTAGCCTTAACATATGATTTTGAATTTAAGTTTTAAGAGAGGTTATGTTGAAACCCTAATTAGTAGCAAAGTCCAACTCATAAGTTGATCCATTACAACTACTAATTAACGTCCAATACAAAGCCGAACTCCTCACTAAACCGGGCTATATTATATAAATACTTTCATTAAAACATTTAAAATAAACTTTAAACAATTATAAAACAATTTTCGAAACAATTATAAGTCGTGCTTAAAAACTCAGCATCTCAATGTTATAGTAGGGGAGCTATAACATTGAGCTCTTTTACTAGTAATGTTATAGCTGCAAAACTATAACTTTACCAAATCAAGAAACTCATTCTTTATTATCATTACGAGATAATCACCTATACTATTCTAATCTTCAAGGAGATCTTTGAGTATAGGCTACGTCATCATCCAAGCTTGATTAATCTTTAGACGAACTCCGTCTTCACATACTTCTTGAATGAATCTTGAATCGTTTGATCTTTGAATAAAGGCTTGAACTTTACATGCAATTGTCACAATCTTCTTTGTTGCTCGTAATAGGTTAATTCTAAAACACTTGACAAACGATTATACGCAACAAGTATATAAAATATAAAGCACCTTGACATCATCAAAACATAAACATATAAGTTATATGGTTCAACAGTAAGCAACAACTATACAATCTAATTTTACTAAACTATTAATTATTCATTATCAAAATGTATTATTAACAACTTAGTACCAAAAAGATTTTACCAAAGCTTTCTAAATTATCCATGTGCCTCGGCCCATATAGCTTAAAATCATTTAAAATTTAAATTTATCAATTGTTTAAGTCAACAACTTTGCAAATCAAACCCTTAATGATTAAGGGTCATTCGGTCAACACCATTAAACCACCCAATGTAAGTTTTATAATCTAAAATTAACATGTTCTAGTCTCATAATTAACATGTATAAACTGAATGCGGAAGCAATAAAAGAGATCGATTACTTACCTCCAGCCATTGCTTGAAATAATTGATCCGTTTTAATGAATAACCCAATTTCTTATGCCCCAAATCTGACTTGGTTTCCAAACCCTCAGCCTCACAATTTAGATGGTGTATTTTCTTAATGAGGTAGGATTGGTGAACCTTAATCAGAATAAATATATTCCCCTTATATAGACTCTTGCCATCAAAGAGTCAACTGAACAGTTTCCTAAATTGTGAATGATAAGTTATGGGAGATAATAGTGGAAACAGAATCCTAGGTAAATTCCACCATACAATGGACCAACTTAATTTCCATAAAATAACTTAATTAAATATTAATAAAATACTTATTTATTTTATGGAGTATCTTACATTCTCCTACTTGGTCCATTTAACAAGAGACACAAGATATGGATCATGGCGACGAATTCTCTTAGAGCAAAAATTAATCTTCCATGTATCAGAATATATCAAGTCACTCACACCACACACATTTAACTTAATGAGTAAACCCCATGTTTACTCGAGGTTCAAACAAAATGATATTTCTCAACATAACTTTAATAAATATGCGCATATAAATCCAAATGAGAAAATATCCAACTTAATAAAAGTTTCTTACAAAAACTTAATGAATGTACTACATGATGGAACCGAGTCCCATTCTCACTACATGATCCTTAAAAGTCTTAATTGGCATGCCTTTAGTCAAGGGATCTGCAATCATCAACTCTGTGCTAATGTGTTCAATGATCACTTTCTTTTCCTGAACACGCTCCTTTATGGCTAGATACTTTATGTCGATGTGTTTACTTCGACTTCCACTTTTATTATTCTTAGCCATAAACACAGCAGCTAAATTATCACAATACATTCTTAGCGGCCTACAAATAGAGTCAATAACTCTAAGCCCAGATATGAAACTTTTCAACCAAACACCATGTGAGGTAGCCTCAAAACAAGATACGAACTCAGCCTCCATAGTAGAAGTAGCCGTCAAGGTTTGCTTCACACTCCTCCATGACACAGCTCCATCAGCTAGCATAAACACATATCCTGATGTGGATTTACGTGAATCTATGCAACCAGCGTAGTCGGAGTCGGAGTAACCTACTACTTCAAGATTCTCAAATTCTAAACATAAGCATGTAATCCTTAGTACCTTGAAGGTATCTCAACACTTTCTTTGCAGCCTTCCAGTGATCAAGACCTGGGTTACTCTGATATCTTCCTAACACTCCAACCGCATGTGCAATGTCGGGTCTAGTACAGACCTGAGCATACATAATGCTACCAACAGCTGAAGCATATGGAATATTCTTTATTTGTTCTCTTTCAATGTCATTCCTGGGGCACTGGTCCAAGCAAAACCGGTCACCTTTCACAATTGGTACTACACTTGGTGAACAATATTTCATCCTGAATCTTTCAAGTACTTTATTGATATAGGCCTCTTGAGACAACCCCAAAATGCCTCGAGATCTATCTCTATGGATCTTAATGCCAATGACATAAGATGCCTCACCCATATCCTTCATATCAAAATTACTTGAAAGGAATTGTTTTACCTCATGTAGCAACCCTTTATCATTGGCTGCTAGCAAAATATCATCCACATACAACAGTAGAAAACAAACTTTACTCCCACTGACCTTAAGATATATACATTGATCCATTATATTTTCTTCGAAACCAAATGAAGAAATAACTTCATAGAATTTCTTATACCATTGGCGGGAAGCTTGTTTTAAACCGTATATGGATTTATTTAGCTTACAAACCAAATGCTCACCATCTTTAGAGAAGAATCCTTCAAGTTGTTTCATATAAACCTCTTCCTTTAAATCACCATTGAAAAATGCTGTTTTCACATCCATCTGATGTAACTCGTAATCAAAATGAGCTACTAATGCCATGACAATTCGAAAAGAATCTTTCTTTGATACAGGAGAAAAGGTCTCTGTGTAGTCAATTCCTTCCCTTTGAGTGAATCCTTTAGCAACGAGTCTTGCCTTATGTCTCTCGATATTACCAAGTGAATCTCTTTTAGTTTTATAGACCCACTTGCACCCAATAGGTTTTACACCATCAGGCAATACAACGAGATCCCAAACTCCATTAGATGCCATAGAATTCATCTCATCTTTCATAGCATTCATCCATAAGTTTGAATCTGTAGAACTTACGGCTTGTGAAAACGACATAGGATCATTATCGGCTCAACATTATTATAATCCAATTCTTGTAGATATACTTCATAATCATCAGGAATAGCCGATCTCCTTTCACGAATAGATCTTCTTAATGGAAGTTGTTCATCCTCATGGTGAACATCTTCCTCATTATGATCTACCATATTTTGATCGACATTTTGTGGAATTTCTATCACTGGTTGAGTAACACTCGATTGAACTTGAGGAGTGTGAATGACAACCAATCTGCCACTTGAATCAGAAGGTGGAACTTCATGATGATCCCTCTCCAGGACAATGTCCTAAATTAGGTCACTCCTACTGATTAAGTCATTCTCAAGAAATTTAGCATTTCTTGACTCCACAATCCTTGTACTATGAGATGGATAATAAAACCTACAACCCTTAGACTTTTCGGCATATCCAATGAAATACCGACGAATAGTCCTTGGATCAAGTTTCTTTTCTTGTGGATTATACACTCTCACCTCCGAAGGGCATCCCCAAATGCGTATATGTCTCAAACTCGGTTTCCATCCTTTAAATAACTCAAAAGATGTCTTAGACACAGCCTTGGAAGGAACCCGATTTAATATATACGCTGCCGTCTTAAGAGCATCAACCCACAAAAATGAAGGAAGTTTAACATTACTTCTCCAACAACGCACCATCTCAATTAATGTCCTATATCTTCTTTCTACTACACCATTCTGATCTGGAGAACCAAGCATAATGTATTGGGCAACAATCCCACGCTCTTGAAGAAATTTAGCAAATGGACCAGGTGCTTGTCCGTTCTCAGTGTATCTACCATAGTATTCACCACCTCTTTCAGATCTCACAATCTTAATGCGCTTACCGCATAGGTTCTATACTTCAGCCTTAAACAATTTAAAGGCATCAAAAGCTTCATCCTTAGAATGAAGTAAGTAAAGATACATATAACGTGAGTAATCATCAATAAAGGTGATAAAATATTTTGGATCATTAGCGTTCATGTCCGGACAACAAATATCCGTATGTATGATTTCTAATAGGCTAGAACTTCTCTTTGCACCTTTCTTAGACATGTTAGTTTGCTTACTCTTAATGCAACTAACACAAGTATCAAAATCAGTAAAGTCTAAAGTATCAAGTACTCCATCCTTTACTAATCTTTTTACCCTCTCAATGGAGATATGTCCCAATCTCCGGTGCCACAAAATAGAGGAATTCTCATTCATAATATAACGTTTTAAACCAGCATTGACATGCATAGAATTATGAGTAATGTTATTTTGCAGTTCAAGACGATATAAATTATCAGACAAAATACCATAACCAATAATTTCAGAATTTCGAGAATACCGAATCCGTAGTCCGAAAAATTAAAGGTAAAACCCAAAGGTACAAGTCTTGATACTGAAATCAAATTTCTAGAGAAATTCGGAACATAAAATGTCTTTTCCAAATGCAAAATAAAACCACTACTTAATATTAAACTGCATGTCCCAATGGCCTCCACATGTGAACTAATCTGGTTTCCTGAATAGATTGAAAGTTCATTGCCCACTGATTTCCTTAGGTTTGTCATACCCTGCAAGGTATTCGAAACATGGATTGTAGTTCCAGAATCAATCCACCATGTATTATGATTAACATTAACCATATTAGATTCATAACAAACAAACGCATGGAAATTACCTTTCTTCTTTAGCCAAGCCTTAAACTTAATGCAGTCTATCTTCATGTGTCCCTTCTTTTTACAGAAGAAACACGTAGACTCCAATGGCTAGCTCAGCTGAAATCTTTCCCTTTCCCTTATCTTTAATGTGGTCCTTTTGCCTCTTTGAAGAAGAAGCAACAGTAAGGTTCACCTTTTCACCTTCCTCCATTAACAATCTGCCCTCCTCTTGAACACACATGGCCATAAGTTTATTAATTGACCATTTATCCTTATGTGTATAGTAAGAGATCTTAAAAGGAGCATATTTTGGAGGAAGAGTGCATAAAATGAAGTGCACAAGGAAAGTGTCAGACTTGGTAACTTCCAAGGTCTTAAGTTGAGCTGCAATATCCCTCATGCGCATGATATAATCACGCACACCTTTACTCTCGGTGAGCCTCAAAGATGAAAACTGCATTATTAAGGTACTAGCAAGAGCTTTATCAGAAGTTACAAACTGCTCATCGATGGCCTTAATCAGATCTTTAACTTTAGTATGCTGATCGACAGAACCACGAATACTAGCACAAATTCTGGTCTTTATGAACATAATGAAGAGACGATTAGATTTCTCCCACTTTTCATAAAGATTAATTGCTTCTTTAGTGCTTTATTTCGTTAGTTTAGGTGGTTCGTCTTTCCGAATAGCATAATCAATATCTAACCATCCCAACTGCAGTAGCATTCTCTCTTTCCAGACCTTATAGTTATCACCATTCAACTCAGGAATGTCAAATTTAACATCAGTAGAACTCCCAGGTAAAATTGCTGCAAATATAATAAATAACATGCTTATTACAAAAAATTGAGACTTAAAATTTATCATGTTTTACCAATGTAAATCATGCTCAAATATGAAATCTAGTGACATAAAACTTGCCTGTGGGCTAAAGCTCTACTCAATTAGATACATATAAATTTTGAACTTTATGACAATACTATCAAATCATATACGTCTCTTAACTCTTATGGGTAGATTAAGAAACAAGATTTAATATATTATCCTAATTAGTCATACAAATACTACAACAAGATTCATGTGGGTAAATCTCATTATATTACATACGACTAATCACAAATAATGTCTAGTTTTCCACACGTGATTCCAAAACAAAATTTCAATCAATTAGAAATGTTGTGGCTATTCTCTAACTAACAAAATTTTGAATCACTCGACATTAAACATTAAACTTTAATCTATATACTCAACTTTATGTATATAGGAGAAGCCATATGACCAGAGAATTTTAATTGTCTGTGTTAATGATTGTTGTCGAATACGGAATAATCAATGCGCTCATATGCCGATGCAATCCAACAATTACATAAGCTAACAGATTGCAAAATGGCATTACCACATGTGACAAAAATAATGACGTAAGGTAGTAGAATTACAATATTTTACCAAGGGTTCAACCAAATAGTCAAGGGCAAGCAACAAAGCAACAACAATACATCACGTGTATACTCTTGCACAAGCTTTCAATTTCCATTAGTTTAGTTTAGTCATCTTCAGCCTTTCGTCTTTTATTCCAAAACCAATATGAGGAGTCTATTGATCGAATACGAAAGAGGGGGGAGGTGAATTGAGTATTAAAAATGATGCCCACTTTTTCGAAATATATGTTGTAAGATTAATTATTTGATTTTATTGATTAAAATCAACTAATTAATTTACTAATAATAAACGCAAAATCGAAATAACAAAAGAAAGAGAGAAAGAGAGACACACAAGATTTTTGAAGTGGTTCAGTTTCACAAGTCGAAACCTACGTCCACTATTCTCGATTAATAATTTTTAGTACCTTTCTACGGATTACAAAAATTATCAATCCACTCGTATAATCAACACTATGATTATAACTCAGATTGAGTATCGCTAAATACTCTAGATTGCTCTTACGTTAATAAGAAAAGCACAACGATAAATACTAATCTCACGTTATGCGAGTGAGTATAATATCTTTGTGTACTTAGTATCCTATAACGATTTCCTTTGAGTGATTAACAAATATGATGCGCAACTTTTGTATAAGCAATTTGTAAAATAAGAATTAAAGCTCAAATAATTTTTGCTTAAATATTTTTCTCTTGAAAGTTGTAGATGTGTGTCACCAATAATTGTTGAATGAAGAGAGGTATTTATAGTTTTTAGATTAGGGTTTGGCATATTCTGGAAGGTGTGAAACCCTAAATAACTTGACGAACAAGTAGGAGGCTAGGGTTTGGTGGTTCGGCCTCTAGGGTTTCGGCTGGCCCATCATTGGGCTCTCATGAGTCCAATTTGGCCTCCACTTGTTCACAACAAATCGAGATAGAATTTAGTTGAAACCCTAGGTTGCATGACGACATAAATATCGTGTTACAAACCAATAGTTCATCCAACTTAAATTCTAATTAAATAATTCCAATTATATAAATACTCTCTTATTCTTATAAAACATTAAAAATATATTTTCCAAAAATTAACGCATCATTTTTGTCTAGCAGTAAAGTTATGGCTATGAGGTCATAACTTTACTAACCTCTAAATCAAACAAAGTAAAACCATTACCGGATGACGACCTATACTATCTAATCTTCAGAAGATCTTCAGTAAACGAATCGTCTCTTCACAAGTCTCTTATCTTGAGTCTTGTGGTTGTTATTTGATCTTGATCTTGAAAATTACGATCAAATGTCTTTGAAGTTGTACCTCCTTGGTCCAAACTTCAAGCTTGCTTCTTTTTGAAGTTATACCTCCTTGGGCCAAACTTCAAGCTTGCATCATTGTAATTGTTCCTTTCTATATTAATACTTGAGCACACAATTACACGCATGTGTTTATAATATAAGTCCACATACAAATCATTACTGTCATTATCAAAACAGCTAATTAGGACTAAAGGTCCAACAAATTCCCCCTTTTTGATGATGACAAGTCTCATATGATTTGTGTCTAAGTCTAGTTCCCCCTCAACATAATACTTCCCAAAGTATAGAACAGTTGAGCGCAGAAACTAATAATATTTTCAAAGTTATAACCTCGAGTCGTGCGTGACAATGGTCTAGGAGCGCAGCTGAGCAGCTAATCGAGCGTCGAAATTAACAATCCTCAAAGTCACAGCTTTAACTGCTTCATATATCGTATGCATCTCAGACCTCATTTCCTTTCCCGATTGTAATAGCTCATCACCAAACTTAACCAAACTATCCATACCTTCCCTCATATGAGTAGATTCGGAGTGTGTTCGCACGGCTGCCTTTAGAGCGGTGTCGACTTGCGTGTCTAACCGTGACAACATGGTGTATAATCGCGCCGGGCTAACACTACTCGGTCCACTATAGCTAGTATCAACTCTCCTTTCCTTTTTAATGAGATCAAACAACTCACCTAATTTCTTGTCTTGCTCATTAATCCTTCCAAGAATAGAAGTAAAATTTGATTCCATCTTAGAATCCAACATCTCTAAATTCACATTGCTTTTTCCTCCTTTTTCTCCTTTTGTTTCAAAACACAATTCCAGGCCATTAATAACAAGCTTCATATAAGATAAATAAAGATCATTCATCTCATCACTTGCAATAACTCTATAACTATGCTTCCCAATAACTCCTTTCTTCTCTAAAATACGAGAAATCCAATTTCCATAAGGCAAACTCAAAATAGAGGCTAGATCGTCCAACTTAGCCGTTACACTAGCTTGTATAATTTTATGAAACACTGGCATAGGTAGACTAACCTTTTCTCCTTCAAGCCAAGCCTTCATAATAATCATCTCATGAACCCCAAATTTATCTCGACCTTCTTTTCGAGTAACAATAGTAGTCCAAATAAAGGTCGAAAAGAATTTCAAAGAAGGCGACAATTTACTTGTTAAAATAGTTTCAGACGAAGTCGCATCTTGTTTGAAATACCATTTCACTACTAATCTCTCATCAGGCGACATACTTCCCCATTCTACGCTTGGGTTAATTTCGATTCCCTCTCTAGGAACTCGAGCCAAGTCGCAAAAATCACCAATTGAGACACGTATAGACGTCTCATTAACCACAGCAATTAAATTTCCATCCTTAAACTGAACAGTAGCATAAAATTGATATACCTCAATAAGAAAGACTGGACCATTTACAGCAACAATATTCTCCCAACCTTGATCTTTGAGAAAATTGCTAAAGAACCCAAGTGCTTTATATTGCTTTAACCAATCAACCGAATATACTCGTCCTGCGTGAATGCGGTATTGAGCAACTTGATTCCTTCGTTCTACTTGAGTTAATCGAGGATTATTCAGTCCATTATTAGTGTAATCATCCATATGATGTGCGTAAAGAACACGTGAAGAACCATCTTGAAGTATATAGCTCTCAGTTTTCGAGCTTACCTCAGTTTCCGAAACCAATTTTCCTTTACCTTTAATCAACCTTCTCTTCTTGCTAACAATAGGTAAACTGGCGGTGTCGGTGCGGTCGGCGGCGGACCGAGGTGACCGTGAACCGGTCTCGGGTGGCGTTACAGAGCGGGTGGTTCTCAGGGGTGATCGGGTTACCTTCTTTCCAACAACAATGGGTTTCTTGGATTGAAAACGGGTTGTAAGATGATTTGCCATTATTAATTTGGAAGGTTTTGAAAAAGTATTAGGGAAGTAGATGATTAAATTGATGACAATTATGGAGGGGTTAAGAGGGTTTAAATAGTATTAAGGAGTTTGTGTTTTGGTAACCATAGAATTCTAAGGAAAGAAAATAATATCAATTTCTATATATTTTTTTTTCGGTGCCCTTTTTTTCTCGGCAACTTTCCCTTTTTTTTCGGTGCCTTTTACTTTTTTTTTGTGTATTTTTTTTTTTGTGCTTTCCTTTTTTTTCACACTCTCTCTTTTTTCGGCACAATTTTTTTATTTTTGGTATTATCTCCTTTTTCTTATATGATAAGAATAAGAAAAGAATTCTATTTGTTGTGAGATAAGGAAAGAATCTTTTGTGTTGGTGTTTAGGTAGGATTGTGAGGAGGTGGTTACAAGAATATGGTAAAGATAGAGTTTGTGTAGGAATATAATAAGATAGAAATATCTTTATTATATTTAGGCATTTTATTGTAGATTTTGTCGAATTTTTGTAAGAATATGTGAATATACAAAATATTAAATATTACCATACACATAAGCAAGATATATCACATAAAATAAACATTATTTAACATAATTAAACTTGCAACAAAACATACGAACACAATCGTACAATCTCATCTTCCTAGCCAGTCATTCAGGTTTCTAGACATAATTATGACGGATTTAATTATTGCTAATTAAACCAATCTATAGTCTCAATAACTCAAAGCGTTTTCTAGCTAACGGCTTAGTCAAGATATCAGCCCATTGCCTTTCGGTACTACAAAATTCAACTGAAATGTTGCCCTTCTCTACGTGATCTCGTAGAAAATGGTGTCTAATATCTATATGTTTGGTCCTCGAGTGCTGAGCAGGGTTCTTAGAAATTACTATAGCACTCGTATTGTCACACATAATAGGCATACGACCTACATTTATACCATAATCACATAGTTGTTGCTTTAACCAAAATAATTAAGAACATACCAGTCCAGCAAATACATACTCGGCTTCAGCAGTAGACATTGCAACTGAATTTTGTTTCTTTGATCCCCATGTGATGATACAAGGTCCAACAAACGTTGCATACCCAGAAGTGCTTTTCCTATCTAAAGAGCATCCTGCATAATCTGCATCTGAATACCCTACTAGATCGAAATTACACTCAAGTGGATACCATAAGTACAAATTTGATGTACCAATTAAATATCTCAAGATACGTTTAACTGCAATCATATGTGACTCTTTAGGACACGATTGATATCGCGCACAGACACATAACTATACATTATATCAGGACGACTTGCAGTTAAATATAAAAGTGAACCAATCATACCTCGATATGTAGTCTCATCGACACACTTACCATGTTCATCTATAGTCATCTTCTTATCAGGTACCATAGGTGTATCGTAAGATTTTGCATTTTCCGTACCGAATTTTCGAATTAGTTCCTTGATATATTTCTATTGGTGAATCTTTATACCATCCTTTGTTTGTTGAATTTGTAAACCTAGAAAGTACTTCAATTCTCCCATCATGCTCATTTCAAACTCAGAAGTCATTAGATCTGAAAAATACTTGCACAATTTTTCATTAGTAGAACCGAATATTATATCGCCTACATAAATTTGCACAATAAGTAAATTAGAACCCTCGGATTTTAGGAATAAAGTTTTATCGACAGATTCTCTTTTAAAATTATTTTGTAATAAAAACTTGGATAATCTGCCATACCATGCCCTTGGAGCTTGTTTCAAACCATATAAAGCTTTGTCTAATTTATAAACGTGGTTTTAAAACTTGCTATCTAAAAATCCGGGAGGTTGTTCTACATAAACTTCTTCTTCCAAATAGCCATTAAGAAATGCAGTCTTAACGCCCATTTGGAATAATTTCATTCCTTTATGAGCAGCAAAGACAATAATGAGACGAATAGCCTCAAGTCTTGCTGCGGGTGCAAAGGTCTCGTCATAATCGATCCCTTCTTGTTGATTGTAGACTTGGACAACTAGTCGTGCCTTGTTTCTTGTAATAAGTCCTGCATCATCCAGTTTATTTCTGAACACCCATCTTGTACCAATAACAGTTCGATCACTAGGTCGTGGCACTAAGTGCCATACCTTATTACGTTCGAATTGTTGAAGCTCATCTTGCATAGCAGTTATCCAATCAGGTTCAGCAAGAGCTTCTTTGATATTGGTAGGTTCAATGGTTGACAGAAAACAGAAGAACGAGCAGAAATTATTTAAGGACCTTCTAGTTTTAATGCCTTGTTCTAGATCCCCTAGGATTTTGTCCAAAGGGTGGGAGATTTGATGTTTCCACTTTTTGAAAACTCTAGGCTCATTATCATTTGATGAACTCGCACCATCTGCAGACGAGGAATCATGACTTGTTCCCCCTGAGTTAGACTCGGGATTTTCTTCAGAAGTATCACTAACTTCATTAGACTTATCATGATTTGGATCGGAAGTTACAACATCATTAGGTATAACTTCAAGATCTTTTTCCTTATTTAAGGAAGGGTCAATAGTATTATTAACTACGGACTCATCACTTCTCTTAGGATCGTTTGCAGAATTATCTAGTTCATCATTAATACCTTGAATGTTTTCATCTTCATTTAAAGGATCATTTCTTGCTAAAAAGAAATCGGGCTCATCTGGATCCTCTTCTTCCTGTTCAACATTATCAAACACATTATCTTCATCAAAGCGAACATGAACACTTTCTTCTATGCGCAAGGTTCTTTTATTGAACACTTTGTAAGCTTTACTATGATCCGAATATCCCAGAAAAACAGCTTCGTCACTTCGGGGGTCAAATTTCCTAAATTGTCTTTTCCATTATTGTGAACAAAGCATTTGATCCCGAAGCAGCGGAGATGTGATATATTGGGTTTTCTCCCTCTTAAAAGTTCATAGGGAGTCTTTTTCAAAATAGGTCGGATCATAGCTCTATTATGTACATAGCATGCGGTACTAACAGCTTCTGCCCAAAAACTTCTAGGGAGGCCACTGCACAAAAGCATAGTACGAGCCATATCCTCTAGGGTTCGATTCATACGTTCCACGACACCATTTTGTTGTGGGGTACGTGGTGCTGAGAATTTATGCCCCACACCATTTTCCCTACAAAATTCTATAAACAATTGATTATCAAATTCCGTGCCGTGATCCGTCCGAATCGAAATTAGCTTTTTATCATATTTATTTTGGGCAAGCTTCATTAATGCCACAAATTCATCGAAAGTTTCATCTTTAGAGGAAAGAAAGATTAGCCAGACATACATTGAGTAATCGTCGACTAGAACAAATATATACTTAGATCCACCACGGCTTCTAACTTTCATAGGTCCACATAAATCCATGTGTTCCAACTCAAGTGGTCGTTTAGTGCTAGCTACTCTTTTAGGTTTAAATGAGGATCTAACATGTTTGCAGCGGGCACATGAGTCACACATTTTCTCTTGCTCGAATTTAATTGAGGGCAAGCCTTCAACTAAATCCATAGACTTAAGTTTCTTTAAAATAGTTGGACTAATGTGTGCAAACCTCTTGTGCCACAAGCTAGAATCGTTTGAGGTTGCTTTCATACATGAGAAGGAATTTGAATTGACAACATTTAAGTCAATCATATACACATTCGTCCTACGGTGACCCTCAAGTAAAACATTACTAGTACCTTCAATTATGATACGACAAACATCGGCATGAAAAACAACTTTGTTATCTTTGTCACATAATTGAGAAATACTAAGTAAGTTATGTTTAAGACCACTTACCAGATATACGTTATCGATTGAATGAGAGGTTGAAATTCCAATTTTTCCTACTCCAATAATCCTACCCTTCTTGTTATCTCCAAAAGTAACCTTGCCACCAAAGAAGGGCTCTAGTGAAAGAAAAAGATTTATGTCTCCTGTCATGTGTCTCGAACATCCACTGTCGAGATACCATAGATTATTTTCTTTCACCACTTCCTGCATATGAATCAAATAAGGCTTTTAGGTACCCAAGCTAAGTTGGGTCCTTTATGGTTAGTGACTCTGTAGATTTGATCCTTTCTAACCCATACTTGTCTTATTATTCTTTTGGCTTTAACATTAGGTTGTCTTGGTCTTTGTCTAACAATCGGAACATAAGGTAGTCTAGGTTTTGTTCTAAAAAAAGTAGCCATGGGTCTAATACCTTCATGAGACACTCTAGGTTTAGTGTTATGAACTTTAGACTTGAATGTATGCTTTTGATTCTCATTTATTTTGTTTGATTTTGGAGGAACAGATGAGTAATCAAAAGCCATATCATAAGTCCATCTAAACTCATTATTACGTTCTTCATTGTTGTTAGATTCATCTATAGTTGAGACATCATCTTCCACTATGAAATCACAAGTCTTAACAGATTCGACATTCTTTTGCTTATCCAAAGCAAGTTTGACACAATTGACTTGAATATGTCCAGTAGAGCCACAATAATTGCAAATCAAGTATTCTGGAAGATTAACATATTTTCTTTTTCTGAAATCGTAATCAGAAGGATTAGATTTGCATTTATCATGGTCTCTACGGCTATAGCATTCATGACCAAGTCCCATCTTCAGGTTATTATCAGATTGTTCAGTAAGGAAGTTTAAAACCTTTGTGCTTCCTTCCCACTTATCATGAACTTTTCGTGCGCGTAAAAGTAATTCTTTCAAGGACTCAATTTCTTTTTCACATTTCGAATGATCTACACTTGAATCCTTGGAAGAGTTACCTTTCTCAAAATCTTCACGAAATTTATCAAAACGTTCATTCAAGACACGTTTCTCATTATCATGTTGTTTCTTAAGTTCAGACATACTGTCACTAGCTTCTTTCAATTGCTTAGAGAGAAATGTAATTTCTCTCTTATGTTTGGAAACCACACTATCTTCGCCATTAAGTTCATCTTTTAAAATCTCATTGACTTTCTTCAGCTCAGAAGTTATAGCATCACTAGCTGTAACTTTAACTTGAAGATGATTAATGTTGAGTTTGAGCTCTGAAGTTATGGCATCACTAGCCTTAACTTTTGATTCAAGAGCGTTTTTCTCAGTATTTGTCATGTCTGAAATTATAGCTGGGGTAGCCATAACTTTAGACTTGAGCTTTTTGGCTTTAGCTTTTAGAAGTTGGTTTTCCTCAGCAATGTCTAGAATTTGTTCCTTAAGGTCTCTTAACTCTAATTTCTGTTCATGACAATAATCAAGGGTTTCTTCAAAAGTTTTAATCAAGGCACTCTTAGAAAGTTTCTTAACTTGCTTTTTAAGTTCAAGAAAGCTTACCTCTTCATCC
Organism: Silene latifolia; assembly: GCF_048544455.1. NCBI lineage: Eukaryota > Viridiplantae > Streptophyta > Magnoliopsida > Caryophyllales > Caryophyllaceae > Silene > Silene latifolia. The sequence goes on along the minus strand of NC_133537.1, from coordinate 20,500,998 downwards.
TCTGAATCTGAATCTGAATTTCCAACAAGACACATCTCGGCTTTAGAAGCATTACTTTCATTGTCGCTGTCGGAGAATAGGTCAAGACTGACGTTGCTTAGGCAAAGATTTGCCGTTTCTTCCTCATCTTCGGATTCACCATCTTCATAGTCCAAGTCTCCCCAACAGTATGCCATCATAACTTGCTTGAATTCCTTCTTTGTCTTGTTACGTTGATCTTTGTCTTTTATTTTCTTTCATGTAGGGCAATCTTTGATCATATGATCATTATCACTACACTTGAAGCATCCACGGTTAGAGAAGGACCCTTTTGACTCAGAAGTTTTCTTGGAAGTTTGCTTTGATTTGTTATTTGTTTTATTTTGGTTTTGATTGAAAAACTTTTTCCTGAGTCGTTTAATAAGCAACACAATTTCATCTTCAATATCTGAAGAATCATTAATCTTACTAGACTCAGCTTGTAAGGCCATCTTTTTGCTTGTACCAGCTTCCTCCTCATCCTGATTCAGAGTATCTCGTGAGCCATTAAGGTTCCGAGTAGCTCCTGATAGGATAACGAAGTTAAGTCCTTACATTCCTCTATAACAGACACTTTATGTCTCCATCTGCGAGACATACTTCTAAGAATTTTCCTAGCAATTTCCTCGGAGTCGAATGTTCTTCCTAAATTCTTTAACTCATTAATGATACTAGAAAAGCGAGAGGACATGCTGTCAACTGATTCATTTTGCTCCATGGCAAACAGCTCGTATTTCCGCATTAGTAATGCCATACGTTGCTTTTTAACAACAGCGGTTCCCTGATAATAGAAAATTTGTCGTCTACTTCCTATACCAAAACTATTTGTAAAACCCGAAAAAGCGTAGTATTTAGTCGGGGTCGAACTCAAGGATGGCGGGGGTTGCTACAAAGTTCGATTAGGAGTCAAGTTTAATCAAAATTAAAAGAAAGGGTTTTGGTTATAATCACTAGAGCAAAAGACAAACAAGTTGATGATAATGAATACGGTTAATTAAAAGCTAGGGCCTTCGGGGTCATCAATATGGTTTAGGGGCAAACATGAAGATAAAAAAGGGTCAATGGTGAGAGATTAACCTAAGATGAAGAACCAATGTCTTGGCTATCTTAAAGGTGGTTACTAATTTTCATTAAGTATCACACCCCTCCTAGACAAACATCAAGACCCCCAAAAACTTTCATTCCAAGGGAGAATTAAGCAATAATGAAAGAAAGGCAAAAGCTTTCACTTGAGCAAATCAACAAACACCTTGAGTGCAATGAATAGGAAAGTTAAACAATTTCACCAAAGACCAAAATATTCAAAGAATCATGCCCATAAATTCCATAAAGAATCACCCTAAACCCTAGAAGGGATCTACTCACTCATGTTAAGGGAAATTATGCTAAATAGAGAAGAAAAGCAAACAACACAAGGAGGAGACATGATGAATGTTATAGCAATATCAAAAGACAAGGAAAATGTAAACAAATGATAAACAAGTAAAAGAAAGGAGAGGAATTATACCAACAAAAGGAAAGATGAATGCTTGATTGATTAATAAGAAGGAAAACCCTTCAAAATCCCCAATACAAACTTCAAAGAACAAGAGTAAACTATTGATTCTAACTAACAATTACTAGTTTTACTAAATATTAAGGAAAGATTAAGGAAAGATTAGTGCTTGATTAAGAAAGGATTACAATTAATAAGGAAAGTTCTCAGATCTAGGGTTATGTGCAAAAGGGTTTAAGGAGGGGGTATTTATAGGCTATCATTGGATTAAGGGAGGAAAGAATGGAAAAGCCCATTTGCGTGTAAAGTGCTCCTGTCTTGGCGGGCCGGGCTGCGGCCTCCAGTCTTGGCAGCGCGTCGTTAAAAACGAGGAAAATTGAGGTTCATGAATTCCCCTGCCGGTGGGCGGGCTCTGTTGCCGCTGCCGAGAATTCCTCTTCTTGAGATTTTCTTCCAATTCTTCATGACAGTGCCCTCTGCTTGGTTGACCAGGCTGCTGGCTACTGTGCTTGTGCGGCAGCAGCGTCTTCACAACTTTTGCCCAAAAACTTCTTCAGAAATTTTCTAAGTATGGGTTTGTGTTCCCTGCCGGTGGGCGGCCTGCCGGCCTGCCGGCAGAGAACACTCTCTTGGCTGGTTTCCTCCACTTTCTCCATATAGCCATATCCCCTGCCGGTGGGCCGGCTGCCGGCCTGCCGGCAGAGGATTTCTTCTTCAAAAATCCTTCATCTCCCTTTTCTTCATGTAAAGGCATTAGAATGCCTTTTCTTGCCCCAATTCCTTCATACTCGACTCGGTTCCTACAAAAGGGCACACAAAATGACAAGTACGGGGATCGGGCACAAATGCAAGGAAAGGCACACGAAACCGACTCGTTATGAGCCTAAATGCGTCAAAGAAAGAGGGAAATAAGGTGTAAATAATTCACATATCAACCTCCCCACACTTAAACCTTACTCGTCCTCGAGTAAGTCCAAAATCAATGCACAAGTCCCTACTAAAATAGACAAGGAGAGTGAGTGCACAATATAAGCATCACTCAACTAAACTACTACTTAAGCCGATCGAGTATTAGCGCACTCAACGCCTCTTCAACTCACAATTTGGCACTCATGAGGGGAGAGTGCCCTATTGCAAGGCAAGTTGGGTCTTGCTACAAAATTTTTGATGCAAACATTCAATTAAGCACGAGTCAACATATATGATGCATCACAAAAATCAAACCGCTTTCCTCATCTAAGCGGCCGTTTTACTTTGAACGATTAAAGGTTTTGGTCGGGAGATACCATCTCATAGTCTCGGCGGGGTGTCAATGCCCTAATGGTGGCTCAAGCAACCGCAATTTGACAACCAAATGCCTAGGAAACAAATTCAAAGGCGGGAAAGGGGGAAACAAAGCCTAACCTTCGAGAATCACATGACACACTCAATATTCAACCAAATTGACCCATGACTAAGGGGACCAAGACTACCGACTTCCTCACGGTTTTCACTAATCTCTCATTTCGTTTTTGGAACGGGTGATTTTTGTGCAAAAAGTAACCAAAATCACTCAACTACTCGACTCGTGAGACATGCCCGCAATCTAACATGGAATTCTCTCCTACAAGACCATAAGTGAGATGCAAAAAGAGGAAAAATATGCATATAAGAAGCAAGGGTTGTAATGGGGTTAGGCGATGGGTCGAAACGGGATTGGTGCAAGCACCGTTATGGATCATTTGGAGTTTAGGATCAAGAAGTTGTCAAAATTTCCCCTTTTCTTCCCAACTTATTACAACAAATGAATGAATCAAAAAGAACAGGATATTAGTTGCCTAAATCACACAAAAAGTTGAAAATCCGACTCATTTGGAAAAACATCATTTCCCCTTTATTTTGCAACGCCTTTTTCTACTCCTTTAATGATGCATAAGGAGTGTTGCTCGGCTTTTTCTCAACAAACAAAGTACAGGTGCAACGCATTTTTTTCTTTTTCATTACATTTTTTTTTTTTCTTTTCTTTTTCAAAACCTCTTCATTCAAAGCAAGCCAAACTAAGCCATCATTTCGACTCAAGTGGATTGTGCACATCCACTAAACCAAGATTCAAATCCCCTTCTTCATACTACCAAAACTCATAGACAACTTTCTTGATCAAGGTCGGTTGTTTTTGGGTTGTAGTTAGTATCGTAGGTATCAAATGAACGGTCAAGGCTCAAAGGGGTGAACAAAATCGGTCCTAGTCTAAAGGGTCGAAAAATTAGGCTTATTTGGCAATGCGAGGCTCAAAAATTGAAATGCAACTTGCTGTTTCAAAATATGCATATAGATGAACATCTCATGGTCTAAAAGGAGAGGACGCCATGCTTGTGCGTCGTGATGTGACATGCCACGCGAGGAGCCTACTCACACCTAAAGGGGGACCGGGTATGGATGTACCGGTCCCAAGGAGGCTCTAAATCTCACTTGTAAGTAGCTATGTCGAAATCTAGGCCTAGTCTACGGTCTTGGTCTCACATGGTGGTCAAAACTCTCCGGTCTAGCCTCATTTCCCGTATAACGAGGGTGTCACAAGGTGCAAGCCAATAGGAGGGGAAAGACAAGGCCAAGACAATATCATCATTGAGGTATCATGCTCCCTTCCTAGACCACATTTATGTACAAACTTGATGCAAAGGGTAAATAAAGCAACAAACACATATTCACAAGATACGAAATGCATTTCTAAGTACTAGCAACCTAAATAAACATGCAACAATTGTCTAAACCTAGCAAAGACGTAAGCAACACACACCAAGTTCCAAAATGGAACATCCTCATCAACATAGCCCATCCTCCTCCATATATCCAACAATATAAAGGGAAAGAATAGTAAAGGAAAAAGAGATAGGAAAGATTAAACCGAGCGGTCTTCTAGTCTCCTAATGCCTCAAATGTCCCGTATGTGCCTGCGCCACTTGTTAGACAAACATATATATACAATGCAATATTTTTGGAATTTTTGAAATTTTTCAATTTTTAGGCATTTTTTGAATTTTTATCAAATTTAAAGGTGCAAACAAATATTCACAAAGTGGATACTTCCCTCCCCACACTTGAAATTTACATTGTCCTCAATGGAACAAAGTATAGGGAGAGAATAGGAAAAATAAACAACATATTTTTGGTGGTTTTTGAATTTTTGGAAATAAAAATAACATATTTTTGGTATTTTTGATTTTTGAAATTAAAATGCATGTTTTTGGTTTTTTTTTTTTTTTTTTTTTTTTTTTTTTTTTTTTTTTTTTTTTTGGGCCCTCTCCACACTTATTCATTTACATGGGAGGGCAATTGAGTGAAAGAAAATAACATGTTTTTGGTGATTTTAGTCATTTTTCAATTTTTTAGTTGGTTTTTTATTTTGAAAAATGCAATGCATGCTCTATTCTATATGTAGAATTTAAATTACAATGCGAGTTATCCTAGGTGAATGCAATTACTAAATGTGACAATATATTACAAATTAAAATCTAATGCAATCCTATATGAATGCAATTATATGAATTTCTAACTAAATGCATACAAAATTTAAATATGAATGAGAAGTTTGGATTGTTGGGGTACATACTTGACATTTGGATTGAATATGGGAGCATACCGAAGGCTTTGGATTGAAAAGGGAGGAAAGATAGGCCAAACGCGAGGCCGCCTAAGACTCAAGGTCCCCGTCATCATCATCATCATTATTATCATTATCATCATCATTGCCATCTCCGTCCACCGCTCCAAACGCGGACTCTCTAAGGAAGTCGTCGGTGTTCATGGGAGCGGTGGAATCGCCGAAATTCCCGCCGGACGAAAGGAAGCCGCCGGAGGCCGCCCCGGAGCCACTCCCAACCTCGGGGTGGGAGAAAATGGAGGGTGTACCCCCGAACCATTGAGCATCATGCCCCTCCTCTTGAGAAGCGGGAGGGGGAAAAACGGGTGGGGCGAAATAATCCGGCCGGATATTGATGTCGGCGTAGACAAACCGGTTATCCTTGTGGTAACCACCATCCGGTTCAAGGTAGTAGGAGGGGTGGAGATGTTGAGGGTGCTCGTAGTTCCTCCTCATGTAATCATCATAAATCGGAAATTGACCCACGGAGGTGTCATAGTATATCCGATCCAACCTTTGCTCAATGCCCCGCCTCTCACTAGCGGCGGTTTCCAAACCCAACCGCATGTCACTCATGAATTTGACCAAATCGGCATGCATAGGAGGCGGGGGAGGAGGGACGTTGCTAGAGGAGCCTTCACCAAAATTACCCCCCCAAGGTTGAGGTTGGAAGGTGGAGGGTGGTCGGAAGGAGGGCATGGAGTAGTGGAGAGAGGATGGAGTTTCCCTCCGGTTGTCACGACCATAGGTGATGGGGTTGGTCGGGGGAGGTTGGGTTTGATCGGGCTCCTCCTCAATTTCAAGGAGGTAGGACTCCTCACCGGGCTTGATTTTGAATTTGGAGGCATTGGGAATTGGGACGGAATTTTTCTTTTGAACTTGCCAATACTCGATTCCATCAAAAGGATTGACCTTGATCCACTCTAGGTTTTTCGTTAACCATTGCTTGGTGATGTAGGTCTCCCCCCGGATCCACCTCATGTTGTTCAAGTTCACCGGGCGGTCAAGGCTCTTAGCAATTCGGGTTATTATCCCACCCACATGAAGAGGGACTTTTTGCCCCGGTGATTTAGAAAGTGATTGCAAATGGAGGGCCAAATGGTGACCCACATTGATTTCATAGGGGGCCGGGGTGGTGAGTAAGTAAGACCCCAAAATCTCCAATTCGGTAACCCGAAAAACCCATGGCTCATGAGTCGCAAAAATAGAACCTCCCACAAATCGATGCCAAATGCGAATGGGGGCATTGTGGCACGCAATTTCCGGCCTTTTCACGCCGGTTTGGTCATCTAAGCCCGAAATGGCTTTCCACACCCGAGAAAAGTGAGCGGTCTCGGGTGCCTTGAATTTTGGGGGGTTGTTAAGGCCGAAAATTTGGCAAAGCCTTCCTAGGGACATGGAATGATCACGGTTCATCAACCGGAAGTGTATTTGCTCGACCATACGGGTTTGTCGGTGCTTATCAAGACGGAAACTACTAAGGAATTCCCATGTGAGGCGGGGATAAGTTTCCTCATGCAAATCATACAAGCCTTTCATACCAACACCCTTAAACAATTCAAAGGTTTCGTTGTCTAATCCCATATTTCTCATAGCCGGTCGACAAATGAATTTAGTCGGGGTTAAGGGGCGATTTTTGAACAAGATAAATTTACCTTTTTGCTCTTGTGTGACGAACTCAACATCCGGGAAGTCGGGATCCGGGTTAGTGTCACTCGCCGCCGCCTCGACCAAAAGCCGTTGAGCTTCCGCCATTTCCGACCGTGTCCGCTTGTTTGCCATGGTTGATGAAGGAAATAAAGACTAGAAGGGAAGGAGGATGAGGGGGATGAAGGAGGGTGAGGTGAGGAGGTTGATTAATGGTGATGGTGAGTGGGTTAGGGTTAATGGAGGTGAGGGATGAGGGAGATGAGTGAAGAAGGAAAGAGAAAGGAATTTGAGAAAAATGGGGACTCACGGGTGTGTTTCGTGCATTATAAAGATCCCCTGCCGGTTGGCTAACAAGCGCCCCGCCTCTTAGGTAGGGGATTCTTAATTCTTCAAAATAAATCCAACGCGCTGCCGGTGGAGGGCACCGGCTGCCGGTCCACCGGCAGAGAATTCCCCTATATTCCCCTTTTTTATGTTCAGTGGTTCCCCTACCGGTGAGCCGGCTGCCGGCCTGCCGGTAGGGGATTCTTCTCCTAATACTTCCTTCATTTTTGGCTCAGTAAGCATTCCTCTGCCGGTGGGCCGGCTGCCGGCCTGCCGGTAGAGGATTCCTCTCTTTCAACTTTTCGCCTTTTTCAACAGGTATGGATCTCCCTGCCGGTGGGCCGGCTGCCGGCCTGCCGGCAGGGAATTCTCCTCAGCTTAGTTCCTTCAAGTTTCTCACAAAAAAAATTTCAACGCGCTACCGGTGGAGGGCACCGGCTGCCGGTCCACCGGCAGAGAGTTACATCTCTTCGTTTTCAGCTCGTTTTTCCTCTCAAACTCAACAATACACTTCCAATTCCCATCCTTGCCCATTTTTCGAGTTTTCAACTTTCAAACCGACGACTCGTGTCGGGATCTCGGGCGAGGCTAGGGGTCCCACCTCCAAGTTCAACTTCGTCAAGAATGTTCAATCCAAACTATCTCAAATTCTATCTACATGCATGCTATTTACAAATGGTGGTTCTTGTGGAACTCCACCAAACCAATTCATTTTCAAGAATTTCAACTTTCCTCTCCTCGGGAGGGTTCCCCGAGATAGAGTACTTCAATAGGACCTTTGCTATCACCGTCATAGTATCTCTTGATTCTTTGACCATTGACCCTAAAAGTTCCCCCTTCTTCACTCCAAAGCTCGAAGGCACCATAAGGGAATACTTTCATCACTTTAAAGGGTCCCGACCATCTTGATTTGAGCTTGCCCGGAAACACCTTAATCTTGGAGTTAAAAAGGAGAACAAGGTCCCCAACACTTATCTCTTTCTTCATGATTTTTCCATCATGCCATTTTTTCGTTTGGTCCTTGTAAATTTTGGAGCTCTCATAAGCCTCCAATCTCAATTCTTCAAGCTCATTCATTTGGAGAAACCGCACTTCTCCGTGCATCAAAGTCAAAATTCATTTCTTTAAGAGCCCACCAAGCTTTGTGCTCCAACTCCACCGGCAAATGGCAAGCTTTCCCGTACACAAGCTTATACGGGGTGGTGCCAAGGGGTGTCTTGAAGGCGGTTCTCAATGCCCATAAGACATCCGGGAGCTTTTGGGACCAATATTTCCGGCTCTTGTTGGTGACTTTCTCCAAAATGGCTTTAATTTGGCGGTTAGAAACCTCCACTTGCCCACTAGTTTGAGGGTGGTAGGCAAGTGCGGTTTTGTGCCGCACTCCATGTGATTCAAGTAGAGCTTTGAAGGTACTTTTGCGGAAATGAGATCCGCCATCACTTATGACTACTCTTGGTGTTCCGAACCTTGGAAAAATCGTGCCTTTAAAAAGCTTCATTACAACCTTGCTATCATTGGTGGGGGAGGCAACCGCTTCAATCCATTTGGATACATAGTCCACCGCAACCAAGATGTATTCATTTCCACAAGAGTTGGGAAAGGGTCCCATGAAGTCTATGCCCCAACAATCAAAAAGCTCAATCTCCAATATGTTAGTCAAGGGCATCTCACTTCTCTTCCCAATGTTCCCAACTCTTTGACAAGCATCACAAGATTTAACCAAGTAGTGAATGTCTTTGAACATGGAGGGCCAATAAAACCCACCTTGGAGGATCTTGGCAATTGTTCTATAGGTGGCCAAGTGTCCCCCATAGGCGGAATTGTGAACCCGGTCCACAATCTCTAAGCCTTCCTCTCTTGAAACACATCTTCGGAACATTCCATCCCCACACTTGCGAAACAAATGTGGGTCATTCCAAAAATATCTCCTAGCATCATTTCTCAACTTCCTCCTTTCTCTAGGTTCCATTTCATCCGGTAAGAAACCACTCACAATGTAGTTTGCAAGATCCGCAAACCAAGGGGTTTTGGCGGTAACTTCCATGAGTCCATCATCCCGCAACCACTCATTTATGGGTCCACACTTGTCTTGTATCCCATGGTCTTCAACGGTCAATCTAGATAAGTGGTCGGCAACAACATTTTCCGAACCGGCCTTATCCTTAATCTCTAAATCAAATTCTTGAAGAAGAAGGACCCATCTCAAGAGCCGGGGCTTCGCATCTTTCTTCACCATCAATTGTCTCAAGGCGGTGTGATCGGAGTAAACCACCACCTTAGACCCAACAAGGTATTGCCGAAATTTCTCCACGGCATGAACAATTGCCAACATTTCCTTTTCGGTAGTAGCGTATCCACATTGAGTTTGATCAAGAGTCTTGCTTGTGTAATATATCACATGATGCTTCTTATCCACAACTTGCCCAAGTACCGCACCAACCGCGAAGTCCGAAGCATCACACAGTATCTCAAAGGGAAGATTCCAATCCGGAGATCGGATTATCGGTGCCGTGACCAATGCTCTCTTCAACCTATTAAAAGCTTCAAGACAAGAATCATCAAACACAAAGGGGGAATCCTTAAGGAGTAATGAGGTTAGGGGCTTTGCTATTTTTGAAAAATCCTTGATAAAACGCCGATAAAACCCGGCATGGCCTAGAAAACTTCTCACTCCCTTAACATTGGAAGGGGGTGACAAGTTCTCTATGACCGCAACTTTGGCCCCATCGACCTCAATACCCCTCCTTGAAACGATGTGACCGAGGACAACCCCTTCCTCAACCATGAAATGGCACTTTTCCCAATTAAGGACGAGGTTATGCTCCTCACACCATTTCAACACACAAGCCAAGTTCTCAAGACCAAGCTCAAACGAGTCTCCATGGACACTAAAGTCGTCCATGAAGACTTCCATGCTTTTTTCAAGGAAATCGGAAAATATTGCCATCATGCACCTTTGAAAGGTGCCGGGCACATTACAAAGCCCGAATGGCATCCTACGGTAGGCATAGACCCCTATTGGACAAGTGAAGGTCGTCTTCTCTTGGTCATCCGGGTGGATGGGAATTTGGAAAAACCCGGAATAACCGTCTAAGAAACAATAATATGCATGGACCGCGAGCCTTTCTAGCATTTGGTCAATGAAGGGAATTGGGAAATGGTCTTTGAGGGTGGCGGCATTGAGCTTGCGGTAGTCAATACACATTCGCCACCCGGTCACGGGTCTAGTGGGTAGAGTGGTGCCATCCTCTTGTTCAACCATTTGTATCCCCCCCTTTTTGGGTACCACGTGGACCGGACTAACCCATTTGCTATCGGTAATTTGGTATATAATACCGGCCTCTAGGAGTTTCAACACTTCATTTTTCACCACCTCGGCCATCTTTGGGTTAATCCTCCTAAGACCGTCAACCTTGGGTTGACTCCCCTCTTCCAAAACTATTCTATGCATGCACAAACTCGGACTTAAGCCTTTGATGTCATCAATGCTATACCCAAGTGCTCCTCTATGAGTTTTCAAGATTTCCAAAAGCTTCTTTTCTTGGGACTCACTTAGGTTAGCATTAACGATCACCGGATAGGCCTCTCCTTCATCAAGGAAAGCATATTTGAGTGAGGGAGGCAAGGGTTTGAGTTGTACCTTTGGAGGGAGAAAGCCCTCCACTTTCTTTAATAGTTCCTCATCAACTTCGTGATCCTCTTTCATTGCTTCATCATGCAAAGAGATTTGAAAAACCTCTTCCATCTCCGCCTCTTCACGGGCTACCTCGTGCACTACTTCATCAATTACCTCGATTGTGCTCAATCTTTCTACACTTGGACCTTTCATCAAATTTGGCAAGTTAAATTCGATTTTGTTGCCCTCAATTTGGAAGGTTAGCCGCCCATTCTTCACATCAATGAGTACTCCTCCGGTGGCCAAAAATGGCCTACCTAGGATGATGGGAGTGTGGCTATCCTCCGGAATATCAAGGACAACAAAATCGGTGGGAATCAAAAACTTTCCAACCTTGACGGGCACGTCCTCAAGCACCCTCATAGGGCGTTTGACGGACCTATCCGCCAATTGGAGAGTCATGGTAGTGGGGGCCAAGTTTTGAATGCCAATCCTTTTTGCAACCTTCAAAGGAATAACACTAACACTTGCTCCCAAGTCACAAAGAGCTCTTGAGATAGGAACACCGCCAACTACACAAGGAATGGAAAAGCTTCCCGGGTCACCAAGTTTAGTGGGCAATTTGTTAAGGATATGAGCACTACATGCTTCTTCCATAGCCACTATTTCTTGGTCACCTAAGACACTTTTCTTTGTCAAAATGTCTTTTAAAAATTTTGAGTAGGTTGGCATGTTCATTATCACCTCCGTAAAGGGTAGGGTAACCTCAAGTTTCTCAAGCATATCACAAAATTTGGCATACTTGAGGTTTTCCCTACTCTTTATGGCTCTTGAAGGGTAAGGAATTTTAGAAACAAGTTGGGAATTGGAAGATACCTTTGGAGGAGCCGAACTTTTTGTTACCTTTTTAGAATGTTGCAAAGGTATTTCTTCAATAGCTTCCTCCTCATAAGGGAGGTCTTCCACATATCCATCAACACCCTTGTCCACTTGAATTCCTCTTCTAGTCAAATCTTCACAAGCTTTCTTTCCTTTCTTGTCTTCATTAGCTTTACCCGAAGCCTCAATGGGTGAGCTTTCCTCTTCATCATCCATTTCTACCTCATTCCCCTTGGGATCTTCATCAACTTCCAACTCAAGATCTTTGTAAGGGTCCTCAAGCTCTAAACCACTCCTTAGCACTACCGCATGAGCATGGTGGCTATTTGAGGCATCTTTGGAGCTTTGTCCTTGAGCCAACAAACCACCGGGCGGCCTTTGAGGGTTAGCCATAGCATGAGAAGCCATCCTAGATTCCATTTCCCTCATGTCCTTAAGAAATGTAGCTCTCAAGTTTGCTTGTTCTTGTTGAGTAGCTTTTGCAAAATTAGCTATCTCTTGGCTATGTTGAAGTTGCATGTTCTTAATCATCTTCAAAAGCTCTACTTGAGAGAGCTCACCTTGGGGTTCTTGATGAGGTTGGTTGGCTATGGGTAAAGGGAACCCATAGTCATATCTAGCATTGGGACCTTGGTTGTTGTTTTGCCCCACTTGGAAGTTACCTCTCGGACCATAGTTGTTGAAGTTTGATCCTTGACCTTGTTCTTGAGACCCTTGAACATACCCTTGCCCAAATCCTTGATTTGCTTGATTTACTTGATTCCCTTGGTAAAACCCTTGGTTGCTTTGGTTTCCACCAAACTCTTGGTGCCCTTGTTGTTGGTTGCCATAGTTTTGGGGTAGATTGTTGCTTGACCATTGGTTTTGATTTCCAAAATTATTTCTCGGGTTTGGGAGAATTCCCCTTGGTTGAGCAAAACCGGGTGGATTGGTTTGGGTTTGTGGTTGGAGATGTTGGGGGTTTTGAACATTGGTGCTTTTGTAACTAAAGTTGGGGTGGTTCCTTAACCCGGGGTGGTAGAAATTGGTATTTGGATTGTAGGTGTTTGGGTTGTTGTAAGGAGGCCTTGGTGGTCTAGGATTGTTGTTGTAACTTTGAAAAGCGTTCACCTCTTGAGCATTCTCATCATAGGCACCATTGTAATTGTTGCCACACAAGTCATATGTATGACCACTTCCTCCACAAAGTTCACAACTCGTGACTTGAGCAACTTCTTCCATGGGCGGCCCATATGAGGTCGCGGCTTGGTTCACTTGATTCTTTGAAAACTTCTCAAATTGCTTTGTGAGCAAGTCGAGCTTGGCATTTGTCTCGGAGTTGGAGGCATTTTCTTTAGGAAATTTCCCGTTCCTTCGTAGCATGTTCCCTCTAGAACCATAGTTTGCCTCCGAGTCTACCATTTTTTTGATCAATGCCGTGCCCTCTTCATCATTCAAGTGGTCAAAACCTCCCCCTGCGGAGGCATTTACCATCTCCTTAGTTCTTGGTAGTAGAGTTTGGAAGAATGTTTGAGTAATGTACCATTCCGGTATTCCATGGTGGGGGCAACTTGCTATCAAATCTTGATAACGGTCCCAAGCCTCACCTAAGGACTCCCCATCCTCTTGTTGGAACGTATGGATCTCGTTGCGGAGCATCGCGGTCTTTGAGGAAGGGTAGTACTTGGCCATAAATGCTTGGGCTAAGTCATCCCAAGTAGTGAAAGTATCCGGTGGGTGAATGTTCAACCACCGGTCCGCTTTGCCCGTCAACGAAAACGGAAACAACATCATTCTCAAGGTGTCTTCGGACACCCCATTCTTCTTCATCATCGAAACTTTCCTCTTAAACTTCCGGAGATGAGCATGGGCATCCTCCTCAATATGACCTCCAAACAAGTCCTTCTCAACTAACCCGACTTGGGCGGGATGCATTTCAAAGTTGTTTGGGGCCAAGGTGCCAAAATTGATGGGATTACATGAATCATTATGGTTAGGCCGGTTGTGATCTCTAAGAGCCATTTGTGGTGGGTGGTTTGGTTCTTGATGTGGTGGTGTTTGAGGTGGACTATTGTAATTAAGGAAGTTATGAAAGGGGTTCTCTACTAAAGTCTCAATTGTGGTATTTGGTTGAATCGTAGTTGTTGTATCAAAATTTTGTGGGATGTGTGAGTTTGGTTGATCAATGTTTGCTTGGGTGGAATTATTCCTTACTCTTTCTAGAGTCCTAGTCCTCAAGGTTCTAAAAAGCCTCTCGGGGTCGGAGTTGAATAGAAGAGCTTGGTGATTCCTTCTAGGCATACACTTAACAAATCGTAAGTCTCCTAGTGTTTTTACACACTAGGGAAAGGCAAAAATCACACACACTCTACAAACAACAATCAACTACTAAAACAAACTAACAATCGAGACAAGATTAAAGCAAAGACTCTAAATAAAACTAAGCATAACCTAATATGTATATATATATATATATGTATATATATATATATATGTATATATATATATATATATATATATATATATATATATATATAGAAGAAGGATCAAGTGAGTCCACCAAAATCATTGAGTCCATAAGTCCTCTTTAGGACCCTTAAAAAGATGGGATGGAGGGATGAGATTGAAAGAGAAAAAGGGAAGATTAGTGCAAAAATTAGGGGATTAATGCTAACTAAATACTTTCCCTCACTACCTTCACTAATCAACCACTAATTTTACTATATATTATTTATTTTTCATTCACTTCTCTCTCATCTCACACAATTATCATTCCCCTCTTCTCTCTACAAACCAATAAAATCAAATAAACTCAATTCCTCTCAAAAATCCAACAAAAATCAAAAACCAAATAATTCAAAAAAAAACTCACCCACTTCCTCACCTACTCGACCCCACCCACCACCTCCACCGCCACCCACCACCCCACCCCGACCACCCTCAACTCCCTCCTGTCCCGACACGCCCCATCTGCCACCACCACACCCTCACCTCTCTACTCAATCCACCACCACCACCACGCACACCACCACAAATCTACCATCTCTGCCACCACCACCTACAACCACAAACCAAAAAAAAACCAAAAAATCAGATCTCAGCTGCGAAATACCACCCGACACCACCTCCTCTCTTCCTCACTCTCCCTCACGCCCCCAGATCCACCACGACCCGACACCACTTCACTCGTATAATTCAAAACCACCTCCCACCACCAACCCAAATAATTCAAAACCCAAAAAATTCAACCACCACCGTACCCCTCGCCTACCTTTTCATCCCATCCTCCACCACGACGACCCAGTCCCACGCACCACCCCACACTGCCGCCAGATCTGTTGTCGGTTTGTGGTTGTTTGTGGGTTCATGTGACGAGAGGATGTGAGAAAGAGGACGGCGTTGGTGGTGGCAAAAATGGCGTTTGTTTTTTTGTTTGGTTTTTTGTTCATCGTTTTCCAATTTATGTGATTCCTGTTTTGTTTTGTTTTGGCGGAAATGGCGTCTGGTTTGTTGTGGATCTGATTTAGTGGTTTTTTTTTTTTTTTTTTTTTTTAATCTCGTCTTTTAAAAATTCGTGTTTTGTGTTTTATTTCGAGATCTAATTATTATTATTTCGTGTCGGGTACCAGTTAACGTTATTCGTGTTTTGTGTTTTATTTCGAGATCTAATTATTATTATTTTTGTTTTTCAGATCTATTTTTGTTTTAGATTACAATTTTTTGTTTTAGAATTTTTTTGGTTTTGTAGATCTATATTATACACTCGTATTTCTTATGTTTTTAGGTTTTTAATTCTTTTATAAAATATTTTATTGGTTTTGTAGTTTTTTTCGAGATCTAATAAATATATTTATTATACTCATATTTTTTTACATTTACAATCGTACTTCTCCACATTTACACTCATATTTCTTTACGTTTACACTTATAATTCTTTACATTTACACTCATAATTCTTTACATTTACACTTGTATTTCCTCACATTTACACTCGTATTTCTTTACATTTACACTTATATTTCCTCACATTTACATGCATTTTTCAGATTTACACTCATATTTCTTTACAATTACACTCGTACTTCTTTACATTTACACTCATAATTTTACATTTACACTCATATTTCTTTACATTTACACTCATATATTTGTACATTTACACTTGTTAAATTTATATAGATTTGCACTAATATATTTGTGTGGATATGAGTTGGTGGTGGAGGACGACGGTGGTGGTGTTTGTTGGTAGTCGGACTAAAGTTTTACTCGTAAAGGACCAAAGTTACACTTATAAAGGACCAAAGTCACACTCAAAGGACCAAATTTACACTCTTAAACCTTCAAATTTACACTTAAAATACTACATTTACACTCGGAAAACATCACATTTACACTTGTAAAATGTTAAAGTTATATAAATTCAAAATTTCCGTCACAAAAAATCAAATTTACACTCTTAAAATGTTACATTTACACTCGTAAAACATCACATTTACACTTGTAAAATGTTAAAATTATATAAATTCAAAATTTCCGTCACAAAAAATCAAATTTACACTCTTAAAATTTTACATTTACACTCGTAAAACATCACATTTATACTTGTAAAATGTTAAAATTATATAAATTCAAAATTTCCGTCTCAAAAAATAAATTTTACACCCTTAAAATGTTACATTTACACTCGTAAAACATCACATTTACACTTGTAAAACTCATACAACATTACATTTACACTTCTGAAATCTGAAACTCAAAACTGATTAATTAGGGGCTAAAGAGAGAAAGAAAAATTAATTAGTGTATAGAAATTTGATTAGTGGTAATTTTTTTTGGTAATTTTCAATCTCAACCACCCATCTCAATCCAACCATCCACATTTTTTACCTTTTCTTTTTAATAGCCCTTAATCAAATTCATCTCAACCATCCACTGAGTCCATCCAATGACCCTTAGAAGGACTTATGGACTCAATGACACATGTTGGACTCATTAGAACTCCTATATATATATATATATATATATATATATATATATATATATATATATATATATATATATAGAGAGAGAGAGAGAGAGAGAGAGAGAGAGAGAGAGAGAGAGAGGTTCGATAAGTCCTTCATTTTGGTTGAGTCCCTAAATCCTATTCTCACCACACATATTTTGAGTGTAACTCTCTTTTGCACAAATATGAGTGTAACTTTATTCATTTAATGACTTTTGAGTGTAACTTTAACTTTTAGAGTGTAACTTCAACCTTTTCAAGCCATTTTATTCACAAAAAATTTAATTTATGTTATAAAAATGTAATTTTAAATAAATAAATTTGAATTTATGTAATTTTAGGAGTGTAACTTTACTGCCCTACAAGTGTAACTTTAGTCGTTTTAGGTGTAACTTTAGTCGTATGATGGTTTCTATGCATAAATCTGAATGTATATACTTTTACGAGTGTAACTTTACCCCTTTCAAGTGTAACTTTAGTCGTTGGAGTCGTAAAATTAGTTATATATGGGTTTGTATGTAAAAATTTGAATTAATATACATTAATATTGTAACTTTAGTCCTTTCCAGTGTAACTTTTGTTTTTCAAGAATATAACTTTAGTCTGTAGGTATAAAGTTTAGTCAATAGAGATGTAATTTTATTGTCCTACGAGTGTAACCCTATTCCTTGAATTTGTAACTTTAGTCCTCGAAAGTGTAACTTTATTTTAATAACTCTTCTTTTATCAACCACCACCATCATCATCCTATCACCTCCTACCCCAACCACCACAGCACCACCACCCCCCACACAGCAAAAAAAAAACTGGAAAAACCCCCCACAGCAACACCATCAACAACACCAAGAACAACACCAACAAGAACAACCCCGCCCCCATCGCAACCAAACACCACCGTAAACCCTAAAATCTCACCAAAAAAACCCCTGACCCTTGACTTCCCTTCACCACCCGCCATAACACCACCACCACAGCTGAAAAAAAAAAACAACTCACCACCACTCATATCTGAAAAAAAAAAGATAGGAAAAGGGAGAGAGGGCAGCAGAACCACCAATACCCACCGCATCAGCCGCACACATGAACAACCACCATAACCAACAACTTCTTTCTCAGATCTGAAAAAAAAAGGGGAGAAGGGAGAGAGGCGGCGCGATGGCGGCAGAGAGGAAGTGTTGGGTGATGCCGAGGGAGGAGGAAGAGGAAGGGAGGAGGCGGCGTGGCGGAGGAGGTGGCATGGCAGGGGTGTCGTGGCAGGGATGGCGGAGGAGAGGATATGAGGGAGTTAGAGAGAGGAGGAAGTGAGGCGGTAGTGGTTGTTGTGGAGAGGAAAGATTTAGGGTTTGTAGAGAGGTGGGGGTTTAGAGAGAGAGAGAGATGATGAGTGAGAAAGAGGGAGGCAGAAAATGAGAAAAAAAGATAGGGATTTTTCTTTATATAGGTTTATTCTAGTCCACATATTTTGTTATAATCTGAGCCATTCATTCACTTTCTTAGATCTAATCTCAGCCCTTCATCTTTCTCATCCAAAGGCTTAGATTAAGACTTATGGACTCAACCAAAAAACAAGGACTTATCTGATCTCTTCTCTCTCTCTCTCTTTATAAATATATATATATATATATATATATATATATATATATTCATAGGTAGTGCCTTCTTCGGATGCAACAAGAATTTTGTGCGGTCCGTTTTGGATAATCCTCCAGCACTCCCAATCGTGACCTTTCACATAGTGAGTCATCATGTTTTTCCACAATCCATAATTCTTCTCATCAAAGACGGGACACTTGAGATATTTGGAATCCATTTATCACGTGATAGGCAGCGGAATATAAAACGATAAGATAATTCAAAACAAGATAGATCAGCCTCTTTGCGGTTAGGCAATCAAGAGCACGAGGCTCTGATACCAATTGAAGAGTCTATCGATCCAAAATACTCAAGAGGGGGGGTGAATTGAGGATTTAAAACTTTTGAAAGCTTTTTCGATTATGTATATATAATTGATTATTTAAAGTTTATTGATTAAACTTTAACTAATCAACTAACAAACGATTAAAACGAAGTAAACGAAAGAATGAAAGAGAGGAGACACACGGTTTTTGAAGTGGTTCAGTTTCACAAATCGAAACCTACGTCCACTATTCTCGATTAATAAATTTAGTACCTTTCTACGGATTAAAAATTTACTAACTCAACTCGTACAACTAACTCTAGCTGTAACTCAATGAGTACCGTTAAATACTCGAGTGACTAACTTACGCTAATAAGAAAGCACTAATGATTCTACTAAAAGTTCACGTTAATGAACGAGTGAGAAATCAATTAAGCACTATTATCTTATAACGATAACTATAAGAACGAATGCACAAGTTTATAATTCACACGAACTTTTTTCGAAAATAAACAAAACGATTTTCTTGCTTTGAAACACGGTTTTTGTTTTGTGAAAATATATGAAAGTTATGCTCAAAGGTCTTAAATTTTTATGATGTAAAGTATAGAGTATTTATAGTAAAAGAGGAGCAAGGGTCAGTTCAGCAAAAACCCTAAGTGCCGTGGAAGTCTTGTAAAGCAAGAAAGAATTAGGTTAAATCTTTCCTTAATTTTTTTCCAAGACTTGCCTTAATAAATAATATTTTCCTATCTTAACAACTCATCAATATCTTGGAGATTAGGAAAGATAGTATAAGGAGATAAAGAAATCTCTAACAAATATTATCCTAATACCTTAACCCTTATCCAAGCAAAGACTTATTGTGCAAGAAGAAAATTTCTATTCACGTTTTACTATTCACAACACTATTCACGGCACTGTTCACGTGGCACTATTCACGCGGCACTATTCATCCCTAATATTTTTATAAGATAGAAATCAAATAATAAAGAGATAAAAAATCTCTAATCAAATATTATTTTAAAGATTTACTCAATCTTTTCCTTCTATCTTTACAAAAATAATATCTTATAAGTAAGGAAAGAATAAATCAAAATAATATAAAAGAGATATTAAATCTCTAATCAAATATTATAATGATTTACATAAAACCCTAACTTGTACAAAGAGTAACCGTGTATGAGAAATAAACGACTCATAAGCCCATTCCTCTTTCACGAAAACCCTAGGTAAGATAAATTAGGTTTAGGGTATTATAGACTATGTAGAAACTAGAAACCCTAATTAGCAAGATGCCTCAACTCATAAGTTGATTCAATCATAATTACTAATTATAAGCTCATAGTAGAACCATACTCAATATTAAAATAAGCTCCCTTGTAAAATAAATACTTTTACGAAAACATTTAAAATGGTTTTCCAAAAACAATTTAATAACTATTTTGTCGTGTGTTTTGTAAACTTCACATCTCAATGTTATAGTAGAAGAGCTATAACATTGAGATCTTATATAATTAATGTTATACCTATGAGGCTATAACTTTACCAATGTAAGAAGTCCATTCTTACGTTATCATTACGAGATAATCACCTACGCTATTCTAATCTTCGTTAGGAGATCTTCGAGTGAAGGCTACTCCATCATTCAAGCTTGGTCAATCTTTAAATGAGCTTCATCTTCTCATGAATGCTTGAATAATTCTTCAATATCTTGTAATATATTGAACCGTGAATGAGGGCATGATCATGATATGTTCTTGTATGCTTCCGTCACAATTCTTTAATGCTTGCGATTAATAAGTCCAATCTAAAAGACTAAACAAATAATTACGCGCAACGAATATATAAAATATAAAGCACTCTTGACATCATCAAAACATAAACATATATATCTATATGGTTCAACACTTAGATCTATAAAATAGATACTTTGTGTTTTTAAGATCTGTTTCTTTTTTTAAATTTCATAATAAAGTTGGTTGTTATTGTTATTGTTGGTGGTATTGTTATTGTTATTGTTATTGTTCCAGATTTTCACTTGTAATATATTATTATTTTACATTTACACTCTTATTATTTTATATTTACACCCGTATTTCTTTAAAGTTAAACTTGTATTTCCTCAAATTTACACTCGTATTTTTATATTTTTTCAAATCTCTTTTTGTTTTATACTTTACATTCTTTTAGACCTACCAAGTTAACTTTTTTTTCTTTACACTCATATTTTTTTTCTAAAATTACAGTCGTATTTCTTTAAATTTACACTTATATTGTTTTAAAATTACAATCTTATTTCTTTAAATTTACACTCGTATTTCTTTACAGTTACACTTTTTTTTTTAAATTTACACTCGTATTTCTTTACAGTTACACTCGTATTTCTTTGCAGTTACACTCTTCAAATATCTCATTTTTTTTGTTTTTTTTTTCAGATCTACTATAGATCTTTTTGTGGGTATGAGTTGGTGGTGGAGAACGAAGGTGGTGGTGGTGTTTGTTGGTGGTCGGACTAAAGTTTACTCGTAAAAGACCAAAGTTACACTCAAAGAACCAAAGTTACACTTTTAAAGCATTAAAGTTACACTCGTTGACCTTCAAATTTACACTTTAAATACTACATTTACACTCGTAAACCATCAAATTTACACTTGTGACATCTTAAGACTATGTAAATTCAAATATTTATATAGAAAATTGCCTAAAAAATCAAATTTACACTCTTAAGTATTACATTTACACTCGTAAATCATCAAAGTTACACTCGTAAAATGTTCAATTATATAAATTAGAAATTTCCGTCACACGAAAATCAAAATTACACTCAAAATATATTACATTTACACTCGTAAAACATCAAAGTTAAACTCGTAAAATGTTAAAATTATATAAATTCAAAATTTCCGTCACAAAAAAAAAATCAAAAATACACTCATAAAATATTACATTTACACTCGTAAAATGTTGAAATTGTATAAATTCAATTTTTTGCATACAAAACCGCCATAAAATCTGTCACCAAAAAAATCAAATTTTCCGTCACAAAAAGAATCAAAGTTACACTCATAAAACTCATACAACATTACATTTACACTCGTAAAATCTGAAATTCAAAACTGATTAATTAGGGGCTAGAGAGAGAAAGAAAATTTAATTAGTGTATAGAAAATTGATTAGTGATAATTTTTTTTTTTTGTTATTTTCAATCTCAATCATCCATTTCAATCCAACCATCCACATTTTTTTCCTTTTCTTTTTAATAGTCCTTAATTATTTTCCTCTCCATCCATCTCAACCATCCATTGAGTCCATCCAATGACCCTTAGAGGGACTTAGGGACTCAATGGAAGAGGTGGACTCATTAGAACTCCCCCTCTCTCTCTCTCTCTCTCTCTCTCTCTCTCTCTCTCTCTCTCTCTCTCTATATATATATATATATATATATATAGGGTCGGGGTCAGGTGCGAACTAAAGTTCCGTACGAACTGTACGAACTCCCCCAAATCAATAAAACACGTGCATCATCCCCTGAGTTCATTCAATCTCATTCTTATCCCCCCTACCACCACATCTGACTTCCTTCTCCCTCATCCACTATCACCATCGCCACCATCTGTTACCAAGCGTCTCATTTCACTACCCTCGTTTTATCTCCAACTTCCGTCTAATTAACATTCTCTCTCCCGCATTTCCTCTATGCAGGCCATCGACACACATGCACACTAACTCCATTACTACACCTCCATATTCAGAAAGGTAGCTTTAATTCCAACTTCTATTTCCATTTTTCATGAATTATCTACAAAATTAGGTTTTACTAAACAATTGGAATTCGAAAAATTAGGGTTTAGTAATTGATTTTGAGATCGTATTTTGTCAAACAATTTTGTGATTTTGATGGCAGATAATGCATATATATTAGCATTTTACGAGTGTTATTTGAACGACAAAAAGTGTTATTTTAGTCAAGGAAAGTGTAATTTCAGTCCAATGAGAGTATTATTTTAGTCCAGGAAAGTATTATTTTAGTCCAGGCAAATGTAATTTCAGTCCAATGAGAGTGTTATTTTAGTCCAGAAAAGTGTTATTTTAGTCCAGGAAAGTGTAATTTTAGTCCACTGAGAATGTAATTTTAGTCCATTGAGAGTGTAACATTAGTCCAATGAGAATATGAGAATATGACCAAGTCTATTGAGAGTGTAACATTAGTCCAATAGAAGTAAGTGTAATTCTAGCAGAAAAAGTGTAATTTTAGCCGAAAAAAGAGTTATTCTAGCAGAAAAAAAGTATAATTTTAACAGAAAAAAATGTAATTTTAATGGAGAAAAGTGTAATTTTAATAGAAAAAAGTGTAATTCTAACAACAACAAAAAGTGTAATTTTAACAGAAAAAAGTTCAATTTTAATGGAGAAAAGTGTAATTTTAACAGAAAAATGTGTAATTTTAATGGAGAAAAATGTAATTTTAACAGAAGAAAGTGTAATTCTAACAACAACAAAAAGTGTAATTTTAGCCGAAAAAAGAGTTATTCTAGCAGAAAAAAGTATAATTTTAACAGAAAAAAGTGTAATTTTAATGGAGAAAAGTGTAATTTTAACAGAAAAAAGTGTAATTCTAACAACAACAAAAAGTGTAATTTTAACAGAAAAAAATTCAATTTTAATGGAGAAAAGTGTAATTTTAACAGAAAAAGGTGTAATTTTAATGGAGAAAAGTGTAATTTTAACAGAAGAAAGTGTAATTTTATCAGAAAAAAGTGTAATTTTAATAGAAAAAAGTGTAATTTTAACTGAAAAAAAGTGTAATTTTAACTGGAAAAAAGTGTAATTTTAACAGAAAAAAGTGTAATTTTAATGGAGAAAAGTGTAATTTTAACTGAAAAAGGTGTAATTTTAACAGAAAAGTGTAATTTTAATAGAAAAAAGTGTAATTTTAATAGATAAAGGTATAACTTTAATAATAGAGAAAAATGTAACATTAAAAGAAAAAAGTATAATTTTAATATACATAAAATAACACAAGAAAGGGAGAAGAGGTGGAAAAATGCCCATAATTTAACTAATAACACAAAATCTGAAAAACAAAAAAAAATTCCAAAAAAAAAAACGAGATCTGACCCACCAACAACCACCCCCATCACCCACAGCAACACCGCCACCGTCCCGCCAGCAACACCAACTGTCCCACTAACAACAACCGCCACCCCCACGACAGGGATCTGAAAACGAAAAAAAAAAGTGAAGGGAGAGGGGCGGCAACCACCAACCGCCACCAACACCCCTACCTGACACACCACAGCACCACGGCAACACAACCACGACAGCCTAACAAACACAACGACAACATCCAACAAAAAAACAAATGAGAAGAGAAGGCGGCAACAACCACCACGAAACCACCGAACAAAGAAAAAAAAATGAGCAGAAGAGTGGTCGACGGCAGCAGATGAGGTGAGAGGCGGTGGCGGCGACATGAGAAGCTCGTGGGTGAATGGCGGTGGTGTTTGATGTTTGTTGTTAGTGGTGGAGGCGGTATTGGGGAGGCTGTTGGCGGGAGGTTGAGGGGTGACGCGAGGTGGTTTGTGGGTCGTGTTGGTGTCGGGTGGTTATGAGCAGTGGGTGCGTGGTTGTGCGGAGGTGGTGGTCGGTGGGTGGGTTATTGGCGGCGGGAAGGAAAACAGTGGTAGCGGGGTGGGAGGTGGTGGTAGCCGGTGGGTTGGGTTGGAGAGAAAGAGGGGAAATTTTTTTGATTTTTTTGGATTTTGAGAGATGAGAGGTTTTTGAGATAAAATATGAGGGAAATTGTGTGGATGAGAGATAAGTAGGTGGGAGGAAAATGTATATATATTGAATTAGTGATTAATTAGAATTAATTAGTATGGGTAGTGAGAGAGTGGTTTAATTAGCTTTAATCTCCTTTTTTCTTGTGTAAATCTCAGCCATCCTTTTCCCTCATCCAAGGGCTCTAAGGAGAACTTATGGACTCACATGTAAGAGGAGGACTCATATGATCCTAATACTATATATATATATATATATATATATATATATATATATAGTGTGAAGTTCTTCTAAGTCCCTTCCATCAATTGAGTCCCTAAGTCTTTCTAAGGGCCTTAGGATGAAGGGAATGGAGGGAGGAGATTGCATCTCAATGGATGGCCACAATTCATTTTCCTCTAATTAGCTCCTCATTTCAATTAAAGAACTCCCTAATCAGCCATCCCTCATAATCATTTATCCCACCTACAAACTCCTCTCTCTCTCTCTATATCACACATTCACTCATTTTTCTCTCATCAACAAAACCAAAACAATAAAAACCAATCAAACAAAAAACCAAATCTGAGAAAATTTAAAAAAAACTCCCTCCTTCCCTCAAACTGCCACCGACAACCACCCCTCCTTCCCTTCCTCCCTCCCTCAAACAACCACCCCGCACCCTACCACCGCCACCTTTCACGACCACCACTCCCTCCTTCCCTCAAACAGCCACCGACAACCACCCCTCCTTCCCTCCCTCCCTCCCTCAAACAACCACCCCGCACCCTACCACCGCCACCTTTCACGACCACCACTCCCTTCTTCCCTCAAACAGCCACAAACAACCACCTTTCAAATCTGAGAAAAAAAAAAAACTCCCTCCTTCACTCAAACAGCCACCGACAACCATCCCTCCCTCCCTCAAACAACCCCAAGCACGCGCCGCCACCGACAACAAACAACAACCACAACCATGCAACCACGCACCACCCGACCTCCTTCTTTCCCTTTTCAGATTCGTTCACCCCGACCTCCAACCGCCATTACTCCCGCCATCTCGTTTTTGGTTTTTGTTTACAAACGTTGGTTTTAATTATCTACCATTCCTTTCATTTTTGTTTTGTTCTTGTTTTAATTATTTTTAATGTTGGTTTCTGATTTTTTTTAGATTCGTTGGTTTTAATTATTTTTAATGTTGGTTTCTGATTTTTTTTTTTACAAACATATGTTGGTTTTTGTTTGATACAACCACAATGTTTTGTTCTTATTTCGGTTTCTTTTATTTCGGTTTTTAATTATCTACCATTCATTTCATTTTTGTTTTGTTCTTGTTTCGGTTTTTTTTTATTTTAGATCTAGTATTCTTGGTTTTTATTTTGGTTTTTTTTTTTTTTTTTTTTTATTTCAGATTCGGTTTTTGTTGAGGTTTCCAATGTTTATATAATTTGAATTCCGTGTTTACTTGTGTCGGATT
This sequence comes from Silene latifolia, assembly GCF_048544455.1. Taxonomy (NCBI): domain Eukaryota; kingdom Viridiplantae; phylum Streptophyta; class Magnoliopsida; order Caryophyllales; family Caryophyllaceae; genus Silene; species Silene latifolia. The sequence goes on along the minus strand of NC_133537.1, from coordinate 20,475,276 downwards.
CCGTTTTTTTAAGGTATAGATTCCGTTTTGTAAACGGTTGTATTTAATTTGTTGGTGTTTTACATCGTTTTTTATTTTAGATCTAATATTGTTGGTGTTTATCTTGGTTTTTTTACAAATCTCGCCTTGTTAATATCAGTTAAAATTTCACTTTTTTTTTTGTTAAAATTACATTTTTTTTCGTTAAAATTACACTTTTTTTCGTTAAAATTACACTTTTTTTTCGTTAAAATTACACTTTTTTCTATTACAATTACACTTTTTCTTGTTACAATTACACTTTTTCCTGTTAAAATTACACTTTTTTCGATTACAATTACACTTTTTCCTGTTAAAATTACACTTTTTCCTGTTAAAATTACACTTTTTCCTGTTAAAATTACACTTTTTTTTGTTACAATTACACTTTTTATGTTAAAATTACACTTTTTATGTTAAAATTACACTCAATTCTGTTACAAGTACACTTTTTTCTGTTAAAATTACACTTTTTCTTGTTGGAATTACACTATTTCTTGTTACAATTACACTTTCTCTGTCACAATTACACTTTTTCTTCTTACAATTACACTTTTTTTGTTACAATTACACTTTTTATGTTAAAATTACACTCAATTCTGTTACAATTACACTTTTTCATGTTAAATTACACTTTTTCTTGTTGGAATTACATTTTTTTCCTTTAAAATTACACCTTTCTACTTTAAAATTACACTTTTTTCGGTTAAAATTACACTTTTTCCTGTTAAAATTACACTTATCTCTATTAATGACTAAAGTTACACTCTTGGACTAAAGTTAGACAGACTAATTTGGACTATTTGGACAATTTGGACTATTTGGACAATTTGGACTAATTAATTTGGACAATATGAACTAACTAATTTGGACATTTTGGACAATATGGACTAACTAATTTGGACTATTTGGACGAACTAATGGAGTTTACGACTAAATTGAATACAATATTTACAACTAAATTTGGACTAAAAGTATACAATTTTGGACTAAAAATACATTTTTAGATTGAAAATGCACTATTTACGAATAATTTTGAACTAATAATACACTATTTACAACTAAATTTAGAGTAAAATTCCACAATTAGAACTAAAGTTATACAATTCATTTATTTTGAGTCATTTAGATTGTGCAATTCCAATCATTGTCCACTAAAGTGTAACTTAGTAAATTGATAGTGTGTGCATCTTTTATCATTTTATGAGTGTAATTTTAGTCCACAAAAGTGTAATTTTAGTACAAAAAAGTGTAATTTTAGTCTACAAATGTGTAACTTTAATCCACAAATGTATAAATTTAGTCTACAAAAGTGTAATTTTAGTCCACGGAAGTGTAATTTTAGTCCATAAAAGTGTAATTTTAATCCAAATGTATAACTATAATCCAAATTTGTGTATCTTTAGTCCAAATTGTGTAATTTTAGTCCAAATTGTGTAATTTTAGTCCAAATTTGTGTAACTTCAGTCCAAATTGTTCTAACTTTAGTCCAAAAGCGTAACTTTAGTCATTGAGGAGATAACCTTAGTAGAGATAAATGTAATTTTAATGAAGACAAGTGTAATTTTAAAGGAAAAAAGTGTAATTTTAACAGAAAAAAGTGTAATTTTAACGGAAAAAAGTGTAATTTTAACAAGGAAAAAACTGTGATTTTAACCAAAAAAAAGTGTAATTTTAACGGAAAAAAGTGTAATTTTAACGGAAAAAAGTGTAATTTTAACCAAAAAAGTAATTTTAATAGATCCTAAATCACACAATACCAAAAGAAAATTTTAAATACGAAATTTGGCAAATATATATAACAAAACGGATATTAACAAAGTGATATGAACAAGAAAAAAGTAAAAAATGAGATTTCATAACTAATAGATTTAGTACTATAATTTTAACCGGAAAAAAAAGTGTAATTTTAACACAAAAAAGTGTGTTTTTAACAAGGAAAAAACTGTGATTTTAACCCAAAAAAAGTGTAATTTTAACGGAAAAAAGTGTAATTTTAACGGAAAAAAGTGTAATTTTAACGAAAAAAAGTGACATTTTAACCGAACAAGTAAGTTTAATGGATCCTAAATCACTCAATACCAAGACAAAATTTTAAATACGAAATTTGGCAAATATATATAACAAAACGGATATTAACAAAGTGATATCAACAAGAAAAAAGTAAAAAATGAGATTTCATAACTAATAGATTTAGTACTAAAATCACACTATAATTTGTAAGAATGTCAATAACCGAAAAAAAAAAGACCAAAACATCAAAATTGAAAAAAAAAAAACAAAACGAAAATGAAAAAAAAAACGGGTCAATGAAAATTGATCTACTTTAGTAGATCTAAGATTAAAATTAAAAAAAACTCACAAATTTAAAACAATATTATATAGCAAGACGATATAAGGAGAAAAAAAAAACAACAAAGAAAATAAAAAGAATACCCAAACATCAAGTTTAAAAAAAAAAAAAAAAAAAAAAAAAAAAAAAACACGTCGGGCGGCGGCGGCGGTGGTGGTGGTGGTGGCGGTGGCGGTTGGCGACTGTGGTGGTAGGTGGGTGGTGGTAGGTGGATGGTGAAATAGGAAAAGATGAGTAAATGATTTAATTGGATTTTTTGGGTTTTTTATTTGTTTGGTTTTTTGGGTTTTTTTTTCTTGGTTTTTTTGGAGAGAATATGGAGAAGTGAGATATAGAGAGAGAATAAGGAGATGTGATAATGAATTGATGAATGAAAGATGAGGAGGATTATTGTAGTTAATGAGAAAATTAGAGGAAGATGGCAAAATTAGAGTATTAACCTTAATTTTTGGGTTCTCATCTTAGCCCTCCATTTCCAAGATCCAATGGCCCATAATGGGACTTATGGACTCAAATGTAAGAGGTGGACTCACTTGATCTTATTACTATATATATATATATATATATATATATATATATATATATATATATATATATATATATATGTATATATATATAGGGTCGAAGGGTCGTGTGCGAACTAAAGTTCCGTATTTAACTGCATTTAACTCCCCAAATCAATAAAACACGCGCATCATACCCTGAGTTCATTCAATCTCATTCTTATCCCCCTACCAGCACATCTGACTTCCTTCTCCCTCATCCACTATCACCACCGCCGTCGCCCGCCATCATCGCCACCATCTGTTACCAAGCGTCTCATTTCACTACCCTCGTTTTATCTCCAACTTCCGTCTAATTAACATTCTCTCTCCCGCATTTCCTCCATCCAGGCCATCGATACACATGCACACTAACTCCATTACTACACCTCCATATTCAGAAAGGTAGCTTTAATTCCAACTTCTATTTCATTTTTCACGAATTATCTACAAAATTAGGTTTTACTAAACAATTGGAATTTGAAAAATTAGGGTTTAGTAATTGATTTTGAGATCGTATTTTGTCAAACAATTTTGTGATTTTGATGGTAGATAATGCATATATATTACCCATTTGCATATGTGCTATGTCGTCTATGAAACTATCTGATTTATTCAGCGACAATGATTCATAAAATGTGAGAGTGATCACTCGGGTGGTCTTGTGGGTGTGTGGTGACGGCAATGTGGGCAGTACGTGGCTGTATGTGGTGATGGTCGTGGGAATGAGCGGAGGCGGTGGTGGACTAGTCATGTACTCATGTGTGGTGTTGGGTCATGGGTTCGATGGTTATGTGGATACATAGAATAGTACTTCTAGATACACTTATATATTACTCTGGATACATGTATATATTACTAATGAAATAGCCATGTCCTATTCAAAAGGCATGACATCCGGATATGAGATTGTTGTATATCGTCTTTGGTCATCGGAGTATTCAAATGGTGGTGGTTGCATATTTATGATTTTTCAGGTGGGTTGAATGTTGGTGTTGTTGGATGGCTGCGGTGGTCCAAGCCACTGTCTCTGATGCTGGGCTGCTCAGCAGTGGTCGAAGGACTGTACGGGAGGTGCCGACTAGAGGAGTGCAGAGTGGTGCGAGCTCGTAGATGGAGGTGGTGTTGCGTATCTGTGGAAACTTTGGAAACTTCGATTAATCTGTTGTAATCGAATGATGGGTATCCTGATTTTTAAGTGGTGGAATTTTGATTAATTTTTTGTTTAATATGTGTATGCAGGGTGCTAGTGGATCCATTGGAGTGGCAGATTTCACATGATGCAGCAAACAATTTTTTTTGCGTGCTTGGCAAACACGGTTGGAGCTGCCGAATCTGTTCTTCGAGTTGCTGCAGCTGGCCATGACAAGAAGCTATTTATACAGGTAACGGACTTGTCTTTAATGTGAGGTTTTTTTAACCAGCTTTTGAGTAGTTGTGTTGTGTCGTTTGTGGAACTCATTTTTCTGTGCATTGCCTGTTTCAATTGGATTTTATTCCAAAGTCGTGTTTTTTTCAAAGCGAGTTGTGTATCTAGGGTACTCATATGTGTATCTGAAGGGATATGATTATTGTCAGATACACAAATTAAGTTGTGTATCTAGGGTACTCATATGTGTATCTGGAGAGTCTACACTTGCATATGCACTAGTATTGGACACCATTATCCGACTTTGAGTAACATAGGTGTATTGCCAAAACTATGGAATTTCAGTCTATTCTTCGAGTGCTGTCACAGAAATAATTCTGGTTTACCTTGTCTTGCAGTAAGTATTTATGTTTTTGGTCGATCAAGTCTGAGGGAATATATCTTATTGTTTGTTAAAATCCGAAGGATCCAGTCAATTGACGTTGAAGGTATTGAAGGAGAAGTTTCCTCTGATTGGAGCTGTGTTAATTGACGTTATCACTTTGGCTGGCGGTTTTATGCGCTATGTTAGGCATACTGTGGACAAGGCCCTCGGGAACTGCGTCCGCGGGATCCACACTAGGCATAATCGACTCGAGGTTCTTTCGAATCGAATTAAGACAAATTAGAGTCGCCACCAAGTTTTTTGGGAACTTGGAACCGTTCAAGTCAACTTTACACCTTTCATCGAAAAGCATAAAGCCAATCGACTACGAGTGATTAAAGATAAAGACTTGTACCCTATATCACTCGATTTGAATGACTCTCGTAATCCAATGGTATTTAGACGGATCCACAAACCATAGATCTTGAGTAAGGGGTGAGGGTACGTGTTAGGAAGCCCATAAGGACACCTAACCCCGCCCGTCAATAACGGCCTCTACTAAGTCAAGTATCGGATTTCAAACAAGGTCATAGCTACTACGATATATGATATGCAAACATCGTTTTAAAACCCTAACATGTGACAACAATTTCTATGTCGTTTAATGCATGAATACTAACTTTGTCAAAGTTGTTTTAGCATGTTGGTTGATTTGAAATAAAAGATGCGCAAACACGGCTTAGGAGGAATGGGGAGCCATTGGGATCTATCCTATTACAACCCAGACATTTCATGCCGACACAACGAGAAATAAATTACAACTCAATCTAATTACAACAACTATCGTAATTACTTTGACTCAGATTACAATACAAACTAACAAAATACAACTTAAACTATTAAGTCTTAATAAACGAAACAAATGTAAACAAAAAAAGCTAAAGCTAAGTTAGACTAATTAAAAATGTTAGCCGAATTATTAGTTAATAAACAAATTAGATTAGAATTAAACTAATTAAATTAAAATAAATAAGTACAAAGGCTTGAAATAAATTAGGTACAACTTATTAATTAAATTGAACCCAACTTATTAAAATTATTCACCAATCCATATTTATTAAAATAGGATTAGTAAACAATTAAAGAAACAAAAGAAGAAAAGAAACTAAAACTGGCAGACCCGTGCAGTGCACGGATCAGAAGTCAGACAGACCCGTGCAAGGCACGGTTTTTGGAGAAAAGCAAAGTTAATTATGTTTTAATTACGAAATCAGTAAAATAAATTACGAAAAAATTCATTAAATTAAATTTACAGATTTTGAACCATAAAAGATAATTAAAACGACTTTTAAAAAATTAGAAATAAATAAAACAAATTAAAGGTTAATTAATTACAAATTGAATTAAATAAATACGAACTAGGTTAGGTACAATTCTAAATCGTCAACGAGTGCAAATGGAAAGGTGTTAAGCACGCACTTCCATGCTAGCGAGAAAATTAGTGAAAGGGAAGATGAATTCAATTAAGTTCTGAAATTGTTAATCGGTTTTTAAAGCTATGTCGATGTACCCTAATGTGTCTAATTAGGTTATCAAATTGATCTAATGTCATCTAAATGAGTTATATGTTAACAATCAGAGGTCATACTAACATGTGACGGGTCCTAAGGTGGGTCGAATCACACGAAACAAAAGAGGGGTCAAAAGCGAAGAGCGAAGTTAGAACTCGTTTTATTAATGCCCTACCTTGAACACGAGGATATGTAAATGAGACGGGGGTGTACGACCGACTGATGTAGCGGTTTCTTTCCCATCTTAAGTCAACGCGGGTGTTCATGGTGGTACTTTAACTCATACTCGGACTAAACTAGTTTCGTAGTTAATTTAAACGATAAATAAAAGCGATAAACAAACAAAAATAAACTATAAGAAAAACAAACATAAAAAACGAAATAAAAAAAGGAGAAAGAGGAGGATTTGATGCACCCTCAACCTACATGTATCGTTGACACCGTCTTGGGTCGTAATCGATGGTAGATTTTATCTCGAGAGGCCGTCGTCGACGAAGAAACAAAGCAAACACGCGTTTTTGGCAAATCTGGACAGCAACTTTCAAACGATGATTTCTCCCTCGTTTCACGATGAAAATTCGATTTAAAAGATGTTTTGAAAACTAGAAAGAGAGGAGAACAGAGATCTTAAAGCAACCCCTGCTCTTTTTGAGTTATTGGGCACGAAAAACGAGCACAAACAGAACTGGACAGACAGGAACAAACCGCGAAAACAGAGTGTATAACACTCTGTTTTTCGAGGGATTTCGTGTACTCTCAAGGGCAATTTGGCTCGTAAATCTTTGTCTAATGTGTAGATGGATGTTATATGGTTAATTAGGAACAAGAAACTCGAGTTTTGATGGAGGTTTGAAGGAGGAACGAATTGTTTTTCGAAGAGGACACACAAACTGTTTCAGTTTGGATGTCGGTTTTGTGGAGGGTTTTTTAGAGGCAATTAGGGTTTGTTTCTGGAGTTTAAAGCTTGTAAGTGAAGGTAGTATGTATGGAGAACTTAGAGGAACGAATGTATGGTGAAGGGTGGGTATTTATAAGGAGTTAAAGTAGGGCAAAAGAGAGGGAGAGGCAGTCGGGCCTCTTGAGCATAGCTGCTGTCCAGCAGCTTTTGGGGGGCTTTCTAGGGTTCGTATGGGGGGTTTTCTTGGTGGTTAAGGTAAGGTAATATGGGTAGGATACTAGGGTATGGGTTAGGGTTAATGGGCACGGGTTTTGGTGGTGTTTGGAGCGAGTTTTGGGCTCGGGATTGAGCTGCAAAACAGGGGGGGCTGCTCGTGTATGCGGGCTGTTTGGGGGTGATTTGGGACGGGATTTTGGGCCATGGGTAAGGGGTTCGAACTGTGGTTGATGGGTAGAGGCTTAGGTTGGTTAGTGTACTCGAGATTCGTGCCAACTCGTAAAGAAAACGGGCTCAAAAATCGAGCTAAAATCGCGCTCCAAAACGCGTGTTCAAAACGAGTTTTCTCGATTTTTAAATCGATTTTTCAAATCAATTAACACATTAAAATAAATGATTTTTCAAATCAAATATACTTATAAAATGATTTTTCAAATCAAATATTTATTTTATTTTCAATAAAATAAACTTGAGAAAATAAATTCAAAATAAAATAAATTGAATTCACCTAAAAAAGCTTTAATTTAAATATCATTTAAATTAATAAAATGAAATCACTTAAAAAACATTAATTTAAATATCATTTAAATTAATAAAATACTTCATCGACGACGCCCATTCTACATCGTAAAACGAACCCAAATAATGACAATGACAACTAAAGAATACATGTGTCCTATCATCATCGGGTGTTTGTCGGGTTCTCTATAAATTCCAATATCGACGGATACGGGTATCTACAGAGCCCCCACTTTGACTGAGGCTTGGACAAGGCGAAAGTCAAAGTATACCCCAGTCCCTCTCGACCGAGGATTCTTCGGTCGTTTATAGTCCATTAGACTTGCGTATATAAACTACTTGACCATAAGAAGAGATCATACCTGAAACTTCGTTGGGGATTGACTCTTGCTTCTTTTGTGTCAAATTATCGTCATTGGTCGTCGACCCATAAAATTGCATATATGGTGGATTGAGCCTTATCCTTAGGCGCCTACGTATCCGTTTACGACGGAATCAAACCAGCGTCGTAGTTCGAATCTGCGACACATGCCCAAAGTTTATCATCTGTGCGTATGTCCAAAATTCATCATCTCACGACATTTGCCCAAAATTTATCATCTGCCGGCACTTGTCCGAATGGGACGGGACTTTCCAAGGAGGTTGTCGCCGCTTTCATCATTTGCTTTCAGCTACGGAATTCTTCCATTTCATACTCTTGTATTGAATTGAATTCTTGGTGGATGTCATCCTTTACATCTTGATAATGGTCTCTGAAGCCAACGGCTTCGAGACCCGATTCTGAATGGCTCTAAAGTCGAAGACTTTAGAGCCCCCAGTTGAAGCATATCCTGCTATATTTGAAACACAAAAACGTACTAGCAATAATCATCACATAAGCACATTTGGATCATCGATCTTAAAATTGGATTATTTGAAATATTGGGTCATCGACCCAAAAATAGAATTTGAAAATTTTGAGTAATTGGGTCATCGACCCGAATTTTGAATTTGACATCACTTGGAATGTTGGGCCATCGGCCCTTCAAAAATTGAATTTTGAATTTTTGAATTTCGAAAGATTGGGGTCATCGACCCGAAAAGATTCCACTACTTGGATCATCTATCCATAATTCGCAAAAAGTTTTTGGAATTTTGAAATTTTGAAATTTTTTGAAATCGAACCTTGATAGGTGAGCATGAAATACGACTCAGACACTCTGTAAGCCTTGTAAACAACGTGGGCACGTGGGCGTAGCCCGCTACCGTAAAACAAAAAGGAAAATAAAACCGTAAGTGTGCCCGGGTTTTAATTCAATTATTGACTTGTTGGGGGTAGAAATGTAAATTGGCCATTCTGGCGCCAAAAGATGGCAAATTGGAATCACAAGGCCATCGGACTTGAGACAGAGATATCGTATGGCATGGGCGTGCTCCCAAGGGCACATGGGAATCAAGATCACTTGGCATTGACAAGGTGGATTAAACTCACGGAGCAACAACGTTAGCTTCGCCTAAACACTAACCACAGACTGATTTTATGAGAACAGTTGGACATCACATATCACTCTTGTTGGGAACATCCTGCCACTCTTCTCCTCGCCTCCTTTCTTTTCAGCGAGTATTCATCATTTCTTGCCACCGCCTTCTTTCTTTTCAGCGGGCTTTTACTATTTTTCTTCCACGCCTTCTTTCTTTTCATTGGGTTTTTCATATTTTCTCTGTTCCCAAAGACAAACCCACATCTATATGACTCGGCATCTTTGCCTAAACCATTAGATAAAGCTCACTCTGAGACTCGATACTATTCATCCGAACCTATATCCTCATCCTAGCCTACATCAAGTGCTAAGACCGACTCAAACAAAGGTGGCTTCATTTGGACTTGGTTAGGACCCGTAAGAAACCGACAAGATGACAACTTGGTTGATGAGTGGATTGAATCCCTTATTCTGAAGGACTGCCTACGTATTCGCGTGGAGCGAAATCAAATCTGACGTAGTTCGATCAAGGTGCATAAACTTGGCATTTTAATTGTGTGTACACACTCGAAGGTTTCACCTAAGGTATCATGTCGTATCCCATTCTAGCCTGTAAAGTACTGTTAAATCCCGTGTCTAGGGTTGGTACAAAAGGCTTGGATCTTTTGGGATGTGGAGCTTGGTAATAACAAGTTGGAATGGTTAACCATCATTCTGAAGGTTTGTTTTGTGGTGCTAAAGCCAAGGTCTATGGCTGCTGATGTGGTTGGAATGGGTGTCTCGGGTTTGATCAACCACGAGTGCAAATGGGTTGAAAAATGATGTGGGTTCAAATTCCCATGTCTGGACCCTAAAGGCTGGGTGTAACAACACAAGCGGAATAATTCTCAAAATTCCCGACTATCCCTTTGTAACTGTCTCAGGAAGGACTTAGAGGGTAAAGAGGTTACTACTTAAGCTTTTGGGCTTCGCCCATTGAACTTCAACTATGGGTACTTGACTTGATTTCTGGCTTCCGTAACTTCGACATTCAACCAAAAGCATTCTGCAATGACTTCAACATCTTTTTTCTTTTTTTCTTTTTCTTTCATCTTTTTTTCATTTTTTTTTTCATTTTTCCAATTTTTCTCATTTTCTCATTTTCTCATTCTTTTTCATCTTTTTTCTCTCTTTGAAAATGATCTTCTATTCATTCTCTTAGTCATAAATGGATACACCTTGAAAACTGGGCTTCGCCAACTAATTTGGGTAGGAACTAACAATTCCTTGTTAGAACGGGTTGATATCTTCTCTCTTCGAGATGGGATGATTTTGTTGGGGAAAAGGCTAGCCTTCCGTCATCGATAGGGGAAACAAGGAGCTAGTCCGGGTTTGTCATAGAATCATCTAAAAGCTTGCCACAAACATTGGTTCAGATGGAGGTTTTCTACCACCAGACATGGAATAGGTAAAGGAATCAAACACGGAATCCTATTGTACCTTACATTTTGAAACGGGACATATTTCCACCCCAGGGATGCCTTTGAGTGTGTTGTGCATTTTATCATGTTTCCGGAATGATTGAGGATTGAAAACAAGACATATTTGGAAACGAAACTGCAACTTTTATTGGAATGACACATGCTTAACAGACTCGAAGGAACGATTCCTAGGACACACCCTAGGTCATCGTGGAATAAATGACTCAACTTCAAGAAAAGAAAGTCCTAGACTCGACTTGACTAAGATAAGAAAACAGATCCCGACTCATAATTTTCAAATCTGGTCTTGAGCTTTCTCTTGTTCGGCTGTCAGCTTAGAAGCTCGGCTCTTGTCCTTGATCCCTGTGATGGTTTGCCTCCATCCCGGGGTAGTCCTCTGAGGATCTACGCCATTGATGGAGGTTGGCGAATCTAATTTTCTTTTATTAACTTCGTTAACGAGAGGAGTACATTCTAGAGCGAGACTCCCGATTTGAATTTCATTCTTCGGGTTTGGCAAGAATTCAAAGCAATCCACAAATATTTTCCCGATAAACACCCCTTTCAAGTGACATGGGCGGATAAGATGGGAATAATCGACATTGTCTTCGACAGAAACAAAATTGGTGTGATCACCAAATGGATTGGTGATGTTATTGGGTTTAACAGTTGGGATCGGGAGTGTTCCATTCTCAATCATGTCTTGAATTTCGTGCTTCAGTCGATAGCACCTTTCAGTATCATGGCCTTTCCCTTGATGAAAGGCACAGTAGGCATTTGGTTTATACCATTTACCTTGTTGTTCAGCGGGAGGGTCCGGAGTTGGACCAATAGGCTTCAGTTTTCCTAGGGCTATGAGCCTTTGGAGAGCGTATGTATAAGTACATCCGATATCGGTGAATGCCCTTGGTGTTTGGCGCTGCGACTTCTTCGATTGCCCTTCTAAGAGATTGATGGCTTCATCCAAATGGGTCGTTGCTGGGGCCTTGCCCTTAGACGATGAGGCCCCTTGGTACCCTTTCGGCTTTTCACCTCCCCTATGACATCATCTTCTACCTTTATCCCGATTCTTATCAATTCTTTGAAAGAGCCAAAATTCTGGTATTTCAAAGCATTGCGGTAAATAGTCGTAGATTCTTTACGAACTTATCTACCATTTCAACTTAAATCAGGCTTCTTGGCTAATTTCACGCTTTCGTAGCGCCATCTTGCAAGGAATTCAGAAAGCCTTCTTTGTCTTTCGTGTCATCACCTCCAATGTTCTTATGTTGGTTTGAATCTCGACATTATCAGCATAGTGCTTGCGAGAACTCCACCGTAATATCTTCGAAAGTGGGGAAGTTCTTAAGGTCCAGTTATAGAACCACGCCTTCGGTGTTCATCCGAGATTGAGCGAAAATTTCAGAGAGCATGTCAGCAGGTACTCCCTTCAGTGCTAAGTACCCCTTATAGGCCTTAACATGGTGGACTGGATCTTCTGTGCCCTTAAACTTTGGGATGTCAGTGAGTACCATGTTCGTGGGCAACTTATCTTGCACCGGGGCATAGGCCCTAGCATTCTCATAGTGAATGTTCTTCCCCTGGGAGAGTTTCAAACGGTCTTCGATGAACTTGAACCGTTTTTCCAGATCAGTCAGTGGTAGAGGGGAATCTTCACCCAGCTTAGATTCGATTGCATCCATTCGGGTCATCATGAGGTTCACGGCCTCGGTAAACAGTTGTTAACATCTTCCATTGCTTGACGTCGGGTTTTTGGCGGCCTTTCTACAAGAAAACCCCGTACTGAGTCAATATTTAAAGTAAGAGCCCCTGCACACTTAAGGACACGACCCCAACTTGACTCAAACAAAGACTCGACTTGAGATTGACTAACCAGAGGTTCGACTCACGGTTGGATCTAGACCTTGGTTCATTTTAGGCTCGACAAAACAACATGACTCAAACTGTCATGGCACGATTTTAAACTGGACTCGGTGTGACCAAACCCGTGACTGGACGAACATAGCCCATGGGTTCGGGTGAAACGCCCTAAATGGCCTAGCTTGGGCGTTTTTGTGGACTATCCTAGACCAAATGGTCGACCAACATGACTCAAAGCCCAAGAGGTGAGCTTGGGTGACCCAACAAGGTCGTGTTCTAGACTCTTAGAACGAATTACACCCGGCCTAACGTGGCCATGACCCGGATACGACTTGACGCATTTCATGCTTGGTTGAGGTTCGAGAGGCATTTTGGATTGGTTTTGAAAAAAACGAAAGATTGATTCGAAAATGAGATTTGAAATGGGCAGCATGCCGGCTATAAAAGCTCATTTTGGGCCGAAAATTCTAGTCCTATTTGGGCAGCATTCCGCGTTTTTAAAACCATGCTATTTTGAAAGTAAGTTGTTCAAAAGTTCGGTTTTGAAAAGGACATGGGAAATTTCGAAAAAGACTCGGGAAAACAAATTGCACATTGTCATTCTCATGTTATAAGGATGTATGCTCCTAGACATCTCTAAGTCTTGGCAAGTCTTCTATAAGAAGGTCTATGCCCTCCATCCTTTTGCGGTCTTATAGAGCAAGGTGTCTTAAGGTAGAGTACCTAGAAGATCGTCCCCACCATCAAGAACCACGCAAGGTGAAGTGGAAGCGAGCAATGTGCAGCTTCCTAGCATAGTGGGACGTCGCCCCCCACGCATCACGAAGAAACGCTGGGACGGCCCGGGCAAGTCCTTAAGGGTTTATGCATGAATCGTAGCACTATGAGTAATGTTTTACTTTCCAACACTTTCTTTTCAAGTTTCACCTTGGAGGAAAAGACCCTAGAAACAAAGTGTAACTAGTCCTCTTTTCCCAGCGGGAGTCGCCAAACTGTGGACAAGGCCCTCGGGAACTGCGTCCGCGGGATCTGCACTAGGCATAATCGACTCGAGGTTCTTTCGAATCGAATTAAGACAAATTAGAGTCGCCACCAAGTTTTTTGGGAACTTGGAACCGTTCAAGTCAACTTTACACCTTTCATCGAAAAGCATAAAGCCAATCGACTACGAGTGATTAAAGATAAAGACTTGTACCCTATATCACTCGATTTGAATGACTCTCGTAATCCAATGGTATTTAGACGGATCCACAAACCATAGATCTTGGTGGTTAAGGTAAGGTAATATGGGTAGGATACTAGGGTATGGGTTAGGGTTAATGGGCACGGGTTTTGGTGGTGTTTGGAGCGAGTTTTGGGCTCGGGATTGAGCTGCAAAACAGGGGGGGCTGCTCGTGTATGCGGGCTGTTTGGGGGTGATTTGGGACGGGATTTTGGGCCATGGGTAAGGGATTCGAACTGTGGTTGATGGGTAGAGGCTTAGGTTGGTTAGTGTACTCGAGATTCGTGCCAACTCGTAAAGAAAATGGGCTCAAAAACTGAGCAAAAATCGCGCTCCAAAACGCGTGTTCAAAACGAGTTTTTCTCGATTTTTAAATCGATTTTTCAAATCAATTAACACATTAAAATAAATGATTTTTCAAATCAAATATACTTATAAAATGATTTTTCAAATCAAATATTTATTTTATTTTCAATAAAATAAACTTGAGAAAATAAATTCAAAATAAAATAAATTGAATTCACCTAAAAAAGCTTTAATTTAAATATCATTTAAATTAATAAAATGAAATCACTTAAAAAAACATTAATTTAAATATCATTTAAATTAATAAAATACTTCATCGACGACGCCCATTCTACATCGTAAAACGAACCCAAATAATGACAATGACAACTAAAGAATACATGTGTCCTATCATCATCGGGTGTTTGTCGGGTTCTCTATAAATTCCAATATCGACGGATACGGGTATCTACACATACCATGAATTATTATCGGGTGTGTTGATGGTGGTGGTGGCCAGGTGGGTGGTCGCAGTTGATCTTTAGATCGTGGATACAAAAAATACCAGCCGAGATATACATGGTTTTACTACTGGATACACAAATCGAGTTGTGTGTCTAGTAGTAATACCATGTGTATCCGATAATAATACCATGTGTATTTGTTGTATCTGGTATTTTAAGGCGACTCCTATGGTTTATTTCTAACCCTGTGAATCAAGGTAAGATGTACTCTGGTGAAAGGATTACGAAGAAGATAAAATAAGGTACTTTGGTTACAGGCAGTGCCCTCGGTCGTGATCTCCTTCACTTTGAGACCACTTCCCAGGTTTTATTCTTTTTTCTTTTTTTGTTCATTCCCTACAATTTCAGTCTCCTGTAAAGAATTTTCAGTTGAATAACACAATTATTTTCATGGAGTCTGAAGTTGTGTAGATAGTGCCCAAGTATTCACATTTAAAAACATGGAGATATTAATTGGTCACTGTGAAGAATGTTAGATATGTTTAAATCAGATCAATGACCGTCAATCACAAAATGAAATGAAAACAAAGGACAATTACATGAATGTGAATTATTTTTTTTTGAAATCAGGCTGCCAATTGCGGAAACACACTTCTCATTTTTCTTGAAGAACTGGTGAAGGATGGACTGTTGACAGAAGATTAACTTCCTAAGCCTATGTATGCCTCGTTGCTCTGCTCATTTTCGCATCAACCCTACATAAACTATTTTTTCTAGATGATGCTATGTTTGTGTTCTTTCATATAGTCATACTATTTCTTTCCCTCTTTTCTAGTGATGCTGAGAGAGTCAATTTTGCTGTTGTGGCTGACATAAAAGATCAATTGGTTGCAAAGGTTGGAGATCTACATTGTTCTTTATTGACGAGAGTGAAGTTTGCTCAAATGAATGGCTAAGTGGGTTTTTCCCCAAGTTAGAAACTTATAAAACTTGCAAGATTTAACCAACACCACAATTTTAATTATGTATTAGTGTGAATCAAAATTTAAATTTTGTAGTCATGTCCTTTGAGTTATGGTGACCAATAACTTATAAGGTGGCCAGTGGCCATTATTCAAAATTATTGCCTATATCATGATTCAGAACCTTTTCCTCTTGAAAGTGAAAGGAAAGCTGGTCGCAGGACTTTATTTTAGGATCTTATGCAACAACTGTCATTACACATATCCTTGACCCTCTTGACTGCGCCTGTTGTGTACCTGACATCCAGTGCAGATTCAGCTACCGGGTTTCTTTTGGTCCGATTTTTCACCGGTTTTTCTTTGGCCACGTTTGTTTCGACTCAGTTCTTGATGAGCTCCATGTTTTCACCTCCTGTAGTAGGTCGCGCCAATGGGGTTTCAGATAACTGGCAAAAATCCCTTTTTTTGTATCAGTAAAGAGTGTCACTACGACAATTTTGATGCTAACGTGTTCCGTACTTCTCAGGTGGATGGGGAAACCTTGGAAGAGGTGCAACTCATAATGCCATTCGTATACAATCTCATGTAAAGATTGGTGCCAAGAGCTTTACTGCTTGGAGGATTGCATTCTTCATACCTGCCCTTTTCCAGACAGTTTCGGCTTTTGCAGTGATGATTTTCGGGCAAGACATGCCCGATTTAAACTACCCGATGAGTCCTGACAAGTCGGTGAGAAGCACAAGGATAATTTCACCAAAGTTATAAAACATGGAGTAGCGAATTACGGGGGTTGGATCACGACTTTATCTTTGTGGGTACTGCTTTTTTTGGAGTGGAACCGACAATGGACTACATTATCGCGCGAAATTTTCTCACGACGGTTTGATCCGAACCCGCAGTCAAAGGCGGGGAGTTATTGCAGCAAGTTTCGGCCAGGCCTGGTGGATGATACACGGGTCAGATTGAACCCACCTCCAACAACAACAGCAGCCGAAACATTTTCAGTCTCAACCAATACAACATTAAGCAAAGTGAAAGGGCATACAATCTACAAAATTTGTGTATATGATACAGGGGTCTCCTCAATTTGGATTCCATGATAGTTGTGAGCTAGTGTGACAACATGTATATTACCTTATGACATGTATATAAATACCGCTATACACCTAAATTAATGAATACCTTGTCATTTGTATTACCCTTTTGCAGACCTAGCTTACATTTCTCTCTCTAACTAATTCCTTCTGCCATAGCTAATTGCAAGTTATTTCGATTTTGGTTAAAAGGGCTTTTAAAATGGTGAAATAGTGGGATTGCAAATCACGGAATGCTTTCGCAAATAGTGATTTTGTAATCGATTGTTTTTCGAGTATTTAATCAAATATATAAATCTTAATCCTCCCATTTCTCCTGTTGTTTTTATCTAATTGATTTTGTAAGTGTTGAGATGTCTAATATTTAGTTTGGAGTTGTTGATTGAAGATCCATTAGACAATTTATGTTACAGTAATAACCAGTAGGTATCTTGAATTTTGATCTGTCATGGACTCATGGTTCAATATAAAGAAGTGTATCTAGTAAGATAAAGACATGTATCTAGCAATGTAAAGGAGTGTATCTAGAAATATAAAAGAGTGTATCTAGTAAGATAAAGATGTGTATCTAGCAATGTAAAAGAGTGTATTTAGAAATATAAAGGAGTGTATCTAGTAAGATAAAGACGTGTATCTAGCAATGTGAAGGTGTGTATCTAGTAATATAAATGAGTGTATCTAGTAAAATAAAGACGTGTATCTAACAATGTAAAGGTGTGTATCTAGTAAAATAAATGAGTTTAACTTTTTGCTTTATTTTTGCATCATGACAACAGGTAACTTTATACTTAGAAAATAGATCAATTATTAAACTTTGTTGGTCATGAACAAAGGCAGTTGCAACTGTCACCCGTTTTTTAAAGCATTCAGAAATTTCCTTTCACCCTTATAAATCTTACAGCTTCACATTGTATTTCATGTAACATTATCAAAACTACAATGGCTTCATGGGTGAAAGACATCGAAATTTCCCAATTAACAATCCCCTTAACCATCACTCGAAAAGAGGTGGTGAATCCAGCAGGTCTGATCCCTGTCAACCATGGTGACACCCTTTATCTCTCTAACTTAGACGATGTGATTGGTTGTTCAGTCCTTACACCAACCGTCTATTTCTATCACTCGGACCGTTCATCGACCACCCGAGTTGTTGATTCTCGAACAACCACCACTGCCAACAATAGTTCAACCCACGGCCATTTTGCCTCGGTCGACGCGCCTCACCACTACCATAGATCTCATTTTTTAAGAAAAAATGTGATGGAAATCACAGATTTATGAAAAACAAAGATGACTTGCAAAAAATTAACCCTATTAATGACTGTCGGTGGTGTCGCCTGCCTCGGAGATGTGCTAAACTGGTGACTGTTGATTTTCTGACAGAAAACCAAAGAAAAAGAGGCACGTGTGTGAGTTCGTCGGCGTTAGGGGTGTAACGGTGTTGATGGTCGGAGTTAGAGGTCTGCCGGCGTTGGAGAATGACGTTGCAGGTGGAAGAAAAGAAGATAAGAAGAGGGAAGTTGGAGTCAGTACTCAGAGAAATGTGATATGTGTTGGATTGATGAGAGGTCATTGTCCTCATCTGACTATTTCAAAGTTGGTTCGTAAGTTCGCACCGAACTTTAGCTTCGCACAGAATCCTATTTCTATATATATATATAGTATTAGGATCATGTAAGTCCACCTCCTTCCTCGAGTCGTACATGTCTCCTGTTTTGGATGAGGGAAATGGAAGGCTGAGATTTACACAAGAAAAAAGGGGATTAAAGCTAATTAAATCCACTCTATCACTACCCACACTAATTAATCTTAATTAACCACTTATTCAATATATATACTTTTTTCCTCCCACCTACTTATATCATATCCTCACAATTTCCCCTCCACTCTCTCTCTCAAAACCTCTCAATCTCAAAACCCCTAAAATTCAAAACCCAACAAAAATAAAGAAATCACCCCTCCCTTCCCCAACCCCACCGGCCACCGCCGGCCACCACCACCTACCCCCACGACCACCACCGCCCACCTCCACACTATCACCACAACCCTACCACGACTCCCCACACCACACACACCAAAACCACCTATCTCACCACCACAACAACCTCCCTCAACCACACTACTACAATTCTAAGCTATAAGAACGCCACTTAAAGAACGGTCGATAACGGAACCGTTCTCTTGCTTATTTTTGTTATGGGCGCGCAAATATGACTTCACAAGAGAACGGTGATTGATTCCAACCGTCTTTGGTAGATTAACAACGAAACGGTTAGTTTGACCAACCGCCTTAATATTATAAAGAGAACGGTTAAATCAAGAAACCGTTCTCATTGATACAACAAAGAGAACGCCCAATGACAAAACCGGACTAGAAGTAAAAGACAGCCCGTCTTCCACGTAAACCCAAATAAGGAGTCATTGTCTTCCCCTCAAAAAAGAAAAAAAACTCTCTCGTCTTGCCGTCATTCCAACCGCCACTCTCAATTTCTTCCTTATAATCTGCCAATTCCGCGTTCGCTCTTCACCGTCGACCACCTTGCCCGCTTGCTTTCATCGTTGCTGATTATTGTTGCCACTGGTATGCCCATTTTTTTTTACAGAATTACAATAATGTTAAGTTTTTATGATAATACTACAATAATGTTAGTTTAATGTATGTTGATGTGATTCTTTTAGTATTTGGTGATGATATGATTGTACTTAAGTGGATTATGATTGCTAGTTGTTACACCGCCGCTTATCGAAAGCGAGCCTGCTTGCTTCGTTGTCCTGCATAGTATCAATTATTCCGTCTTTATGAGTTGAATGAGTATTCCTTTCCTATTTTGTTGTAATTCATACAAATATAGTACACTAATTTTCCCAATTTTAATCGATTTCTCGAGTATAATAAGTCTGTCCCCATCTCTGTTTAAGAGGGTGCTATTTAATCTGTCTAAATATTAGAATGGATATTTTCCGTCTTAGAAGAGAGTAACTGTATTTCAATAGTTAGTAGTGCCATCCCGTCTTAAAAGGTCAAGTTTGGTCAATATTATTGTCCTGCTAATCAGTAATCAACTGTATTTCAATTATAGTGCATCCTCTGTTTTAACCAAGTTAAGTGTATGCTGAGTTCGTCCATGTGTTTCAGGTCACTACTTCCTTAATTCGGTTCTCAATTAAAGACATTTCACAACTTACTTCTTTTAATTTTTTTTTTGGATCACATGTAAATATTATTGCATCATTGCATCAAAACCAAGTCAAATATAGGATACATTCACCACAGTTTCAGTCTTACTTCCTTCAAAATTGAAACCTAGCTAGCCATGTTTTGTCTCTTTCCTTACATGGGTATATGATATTCTTTGCAAGTCGAATTTTGGCTTTCCGAATATTTCTTCTGCCACAGTTTCAGGCCTGCAGAGGTGCAATTGCATCCTGCAGCTACTCTTTTTCCACCAAATTTCATAGATGCAGCATGTAGTTTGGCTATAACTGTAGTGTAAACTCTAATCTAGTGACTTTAATTAGCTAGATAATGTCTCCTTTCCATTACCTCAGAAAGACAGTATAAGTAACTTTATTTGCTATTTTCTCTTCCATCAGCCTAATTTTCACTTCCATGTTTTCACTTTATTTATTTTCATATAAAGTTTTCACAAATCTACATGAAATCAAAAATTACATTCGAGGTCATTATACTATATTGATAATGTATGCTGGTTAATTATATTATTTTTTTGTAGGATTGAGTAACTAAATGTTGATTTTTAACAAATTATAACAATATAGTTATTATTTTAATTATTAAATATGTCGTTATTTTCTAATAGGGATTATTTTTTTCACAGTATTTACGGCTGAGTACATTTAAAAAAAAAAATTCGTTGTAATATTTATTACTTTCTTCTACTATTTAGATTAATATGGATCGTACGTGGATGATGGATGGGAAAAGAGGTGATCCTACATATGATGCTGGTTTAGCTGAATTTTATGAATTCGTTAGAAAGAATGAGATATACTTGCTAAGGCACTCGGCAAACCTGAACATGGTGGCCGTGTACGGGGAGTTCCTGACGGCATTTGCATAACTGAATATTTTGGGAAGCCTCCGAAAAGGCCGCCGACAGAAGTTGATTCTCTCAAACAGACGGTAATTAATTATGTATACCTAGAATATTTTAATTTCAAGCATGATTTAAAAATTTATTTCTTACGACATACAGATAAATACTCTGCAATCACAAGTGGCAAATATGCAAAAGATGATGGTGCATTTTTGGCAAAGTGGTGAGAAGCCAAGTCAAGAAGAAATAGAATGTTTCATGAAAGGAATATCTATGAGTACTCAAGGATCGAATGCTTATGAATCTCCTGATGGTTCTCGTAGTATCTCTATACAAGAGAGTGGAGAACAATCTCGTCAAGATCCACACCTTAAAGACAGTGAGGAGCAATCCAAACAACTGTCACACCGTATAGAGATACCCCGTGAAAAAATACCACATGAAGAGCCACCTAGTGAGCGGCGGTATCATCTTCGATTTATCATTTTGATTTGCACGAAACTTATTATTATTTATGCGAAACCTAGTAAAGGTTTTACTAAAATTTTTAAGGGTTGGAGAGATCGTGAATTATCATTACCTGAGAATCCAAACAAGATGGTGGCATCAGGCTTGATGTACATGGAAGGTAAGGGGGAATTCGTAACTATTCACGGCGCTTCACTACTTGATGGTTATAAGAAAGTCGAACTTAAGAAAGTGTTTCTGGATCGGAAAATGCTAAGTTGCCTGCCTATTAGAGATGAGTTGATAGTACTTCGATGCAAAGGACTCATATGTTCGATGGCCTCTCAATCATATTCATACTCCTACTAAGGTAATTTTATAAAAAAAATTTAAATTCAAATTATTATCTTATACTAAGTAATTATAAATGCTAACTGTTTTGAGGAAAAAAAAATTATAAAGATGGGGATCATAATGAAGAAGAAGAAGAAGACGACTCAAAGGTTTCCACAACCTTTGGTCCCGACTTTTCTGGGTGTAGAAGTTAGCTCTGAGTTTAAGCAAAAGTTGAGAACCCCGCTGATGAAATCTTTACTACATGAGGCTCGCATATTGAAGACGAGCGGAGCACTTATAAACGTTCCTATTGATGACCATGTATTACACCTTCATAACTACACATCTTTGATTTCTTATGAGGAGCTTATTCATTGGTGTGACGAGGGCGAGATAGGAGCCTCTCACATTGCTATTCTTATGAGGTAAGAATTTTGAACATTTTATAGCATTAACAGTAAGTTTCATTCCTGTTTACCATTTTCTTCAATTCACTTGTTTTTTATGAACTATTTGAACAAGTTTAGTTGCAATTGTTGTAGGTATCTGAGTGATCTTAGTGATACTATGAAGTCTAGTACTTTATATGGATTCTTGTCCCCCGAGCTGTTGTCAAAATTTTCACCAAAGTGAAGATTTTCGATCGGTTATGTTGCTAGAGCTATGACTTGTAGGGAATGTGGCGGGGGTCGAAAACTTATATTTGCGACTTATCACGAAAGGTATACATATTTTCTCGAACTTTATATATATTTATTTATTATTGTTGTTAACTACGTGAAGATATTCTCATTGTTCCCTTGTTGTAATCGAAGTGATCATTGGATGTTGGCTGCGATTAGTCCATCTGATAATATTGTGTATTGGTGTGATCCTGCTGCATATACGGAGCCTCGCCGATTTTTCGTGGACACAATTACTAGGTTAGAAAATGGTTGAGACACTACTTATTGTGGTTTGAATTATGTTTGAAGTAAGTACTTATTTTAGTTAATTGAAATACAGAGCATTCGAGAAAAGAAACTCAATTGATCCACTTGCCGGGTTCGACGCAAAACCGCTTTCTTGGAAAATTATTAAGGTATATCTTCTATAATGTGCATATTTATTTATTGACTATACCACAACATGAGCCGCACAGTATGTATGTAAACCTGATCGCCGGAGAAGATGAGCCATGCTATAGGTTTGCTAAAGAGAATGATCCCTGTGGCGATTCCTGTAAGACATCTGAGTATATGTAGCAAGGAATAGGCAGCATGTCAGTGTACGTGTGAATTGTGATGGTGATATATAGATAGATATGAGTAGGGAGGGTTAAAGTTGTTACAGGAGAGACTTCATGGCAGTGTATTTAGCCTTCTTTTTGATGGAGAAGATGAGTTGGACCTGAGTGTTAGACACGATAAGGGCAGTTGCAAGGACACCCAAACCCAATATCAATATCCTTAACACCAACTCTGCTATTTTAAGCTTGCTTTCACAAACTACTCTTGAATTACTACTACTACTACTACAACAACTCTACTGGAACCTTTTTCTTCCACTGTTGGTATTTGAAACTTATATGCCTTGAATTAGACTTGATTGGAAAAGCGTCCTTCTCTTGGATTTTCTGACATTTTCTTGAACTTTTGATCATGTACTTGCAAAGAACTCATCAACTCATTGTGGTTTTTTAATTTAGTGTCCTCGGTAGCCGGTTGGGACCGTATTATGCGGATATTATGTTTGCCGATATATGTTGGAGCTTATCAAAGCAAGATATGTTAATGTCGCCCATAATGTATGTATTTTTCCTTATCATTTCAATCATTTTCATCTCTTTGTTTTATTCTTTCCGTCTTGGTAATTATTTTACGTAACAAGCTAGTATTAACTGAAGTTTTGGGTGTATGTATACAGTTCATGTTAACCGCCCCAACGACATATACGGTTGAGCAAATTGACGAGGTGCGAAATATTTGGGCTGAATTCACACTCAATTTTAAGCCGACAAGTAATGGTGGATGAAGACGATGATTACCAGAGTTATTTTTGCACTTGGATAGGAATAAGTGATGCGGATTGAAAGATTTTTATTTATACATTTTTTTCGATATTTATACGTATACTTATTTTTGCACTTGGATAGGATTTTGTCAATTTTTGTAAAGAATTATAGTCATGAATTCCAATTAAATGAAAAAGTTTGGTTTTTGTTCCGTAATACATGCTGTGAAGTTTCTGAATTGCACGTATATATAGAATTCCTATAAACTATACGATTTAATCGTGTAGGGGTTTCGAAAAAAAATATTTAAAAAAAAATAAAAAAATCAAAGAGAACGGTTCATGCAATACACGTTCTCCTTGAACCTCAAATACTATAATGGCGCCAAATTTGAAAAAAGTAACTGGCGCGGCGCCAAATTTCATTTTACCAAATTGGCGCTTTTTATGTCTTTACAAAGAAAACGGTTCCATATGTAACCGTTCTCTTTCTAATATCATAATAGCACGGTTGTAGTATAGAACCGTTCTCGTTGTAGTTACAAAGAGACCGGTTTGACTTCGTGTTAACCGTTCTCTTATGTCAAAGAGAACGCTTGGCCACAGCACGGTTGAAAGTTGTTTTAAGAACGGTTAGTGACCGTTCTCTTAGCTTAGAATTGTAGTAGTGCCAGCCCACGGCCAACTCCCTTCACCACCCTCACCGACACCACATCCCTTCACCCTCACGCACACCACCACCACCCACCAGCCCCACACACCTTTCCACCCTCACCCGACAGAACACCACGACGACCACCGCACTACCTGCTGCCCCATGCCAACCACCACCTCGCCTGCTGCCCCACGCCAACCACCACCTCGCCTGTTGCCCCATGCCAACCACCACCACCCACGGTTCTTGTTGTTGGATCTCGTTTTTCTTGTTTTTTTTTTTGTTTTTTTTTTTTTTTCTGATTTTCGATTTTTTTTGTCTTTATTTGTGGTTTTTTTTTTACAAATCTTAGATCTACATAATATGTAGTAGATTTTTGATTTCTTAAGTATAATTTGTTGTTCTCGTTTTCTTTTAATGTTTCAGATCTCGTTTTTTTTATTTGTTCTCGTTTTTTTATTTTTTCTCAGATCTTATTTGTATTTTATTGTCTTGTTACATGCATTTTTTATTTATTTTCGGGTGTCATGGCGCGTTGTTGGATGTCTATGGTGGTGTTGTTCTCCTCGTTTTTTTCAGATCTCCTACCACTTTTTTTTCAGTTAATAGATCCTACAACCAGTTGTACCCAGTTGTATGCTCTAGAACTTGAGCTATATAATAAAGTTTTCGAGTTTTGTTTTAAAGAAGTCGAGCTATACCATAAAATTGCTGAACTCACTCACTTAAACATAAAAAACTTAACTTTAAGAAAGCTCAAAAAAATTACACATAAACTCGATAAGATATAACTTGGTTGTATGATGTTATTGTAGCACTGGAGGTATAATGTTATTTGTGCTTTTTTTTTCCTTTTTCTTTGGGTGTTTTGTTTTTCAGTTTTGGTGGTTCATTAACGTTTTTAATTATTATTATTTTTTTAGTAAAGTTAGGTTGGTGGTGTACTGATAACGGAGATTTGAGTATTTTTTTTAAAAAAAACAAATGGAAAAGATAGATCTTGTTTTGAAAAGTTAAAACTAGATCTATTTTTTTTCATATTTCCTCTTTATTTGTTGATTTTTATCTTCTAGTAAAGTTAAGATTACACTTATTTACATTCATCTTTATCTTTATTAAAGTTACAATTTTATCTATTAAAATTACATTTTTCTGTATTAGAGTTATACTTATTTCTATTAAAATTACAAATGAAAAAGTTACATTTTCTCTATTATTAAAGTTACGCTTTTCTCCATTAAAATTACACTTTTTTCTATTAAAGTTACACTTTTCTCTATTAAAGTTACACTTCTTAAAATTACAGTTTTCTCTATTAAAATTACATTTTTCTCTATTAAAGTTACACTTTTCTCTATTAAAGTTACACTTCTTAAAATTACAGTTTTCTCTATTAAAATTATATTTTTCTCCATTAAAGTTACACTTATTAAACTTACACTTTTCTCCATTAAAATTACACTTTTATCTATTAAAATTACACTTTTTTCTATTAAAGTTACATTTTTTCTGTTAAATTTATATTTTTCTCTATTATTAAAGTTACACTTTTCTCCATTAAAATTACACTTTTATCTATTAAAATTACACTTATCTCCATTAAAGTTACACTTATCTCTATTAAGGTTACCCTCCCTCTTAATGACTAAAGTTATACTCTCAATGGACTAAAGTTACACTCTCAAAGGACTAAAGTTACACTCTTAAAGTCTCAATGAATTAAAGTTATACTTTTAATATGGACTAGAGATACACTCTCAATGGACTAAAATTACAATTTAATGGACTAAAATTACACGTTAATGGACTAAAGTTACACTTCTGGACTAAAATTACAATTTAAAGGACTAAAATTACACTTTAGTGGACTAAAGTTACAATTCTAAAAGACTAAAGTTACAATTATAACTCACTAAATTTACAATGAGTTGTGTTAAAATTTAAAAAATTCAAAATAATATTTCTCAAAATTTGTCGTAAACTTGCTTCAAATTTTCAAATTTGTCGTAAAACGCAAAATTTATGGTAAACTTGCTTCAAAATTTGAAATTTCAAAATAATATCCGTCAAAACCGCTTTCTTTTTGTTAAAGTTACACTTTTTTTTTGTTAAAATTACACTTTTAAAACAGTAAAAGTGTCATAAAATTTGTATAAACTTTCTCTCTCAAAAAAACAAAATTGTATAAACTTGAAAGTATAAGAAGACAAAAGATAGTGTTTATTGTGTAGAATAATCAATTAGTGAATGTATAATTAAAGCTAGAGAGAGAAAGTGGAATTAATTAGTGTATAGGAAACTAATTAGTGTTAAGTGTTTCTTGCTTTCAATCTCAACCATCAATATTGGAAAATCCAAGAGATGTAGTAAGGACTTGGAAAATCCGAGATGGACTCCATGTATGAGAATGACGTATGGGATCTTGTTGATTTACCTAACAAGGTACGACCTCTTCAGTGCAAATGGCTTTACAAAATAAAGCATTCTATAGAAGGGCAACCAGATACCTATAAGGCACGACTAGTGGCAAAATATTTCACTCAAGTGCACGGATTGTATTATGATGAAATTTTTGCACCCGTAGTTATGCTGCGTTCCATTCGGATAATCTTAGCGATTGCCGCTTTTCATGACTATGAAATTTGGCAGATGGATGTGAAAACCGCCTTCTTAAACGGTTATTTGGAGGAGGAATTGTACATGGTACAACCCGAAGGTTTCATAGATCCTGAAAATCCTAAGAAAGTATGCAAGCTTAAATGTTCCATTTATGGACTTAAGCAAGCTTCTCGGAGTTAGAATCATCGTTTCGACCAGGTGATAAAAGAGTATGGTTTCACTCGATCGGTCAAGGAACCATGCTTATATGTCAAGTCGAGTGGGAGCAAGATTGTTTTCTTGATATTGTATGTCGATGACATACTATTGATTGGGAATGACATTCCTCTCTTATCTTCGGTAAAAGGATGGTTGAAGAACCATTTCCAGATGAAAGTGGTGGGTCATGAGTCCTTTTATATATATATATATATATATATATATAGAATTGGGATCCTATGAGAACCGTCAAGATAACGAGAACCGTGAGAACTCCATCTTACGGAAATTTTTTTAAAAAAATAATGACATAATTGGATTCGACATTGAATTTGATGGCTAGAAAACATATTTCTTGGTCCAAACATTTTAAATTATTGACACAAATCGAGGCGAAATACATTTTATTAATTTTCATACACCGACTACCCATTTTCTCGTATCTAACAATTTTCATGCACCTAGAACTCGTTTTCGTGCATGTAGAGCCCGTTATTTTCATGCACCTAGTAATCAATTTCATGCATGTAAAAATTTTCATGCACCCAGTATTCGTTTTTGGTGAATCTATAGTCGTTTTAGTATACCTAATTGTATTTTTGTACATTATGTTTATATTTTGTTAATAAAATCAATAAATTTTGTTTAGTTATACCAAATAATGTGTTTGAACAAACTAAGTTAAGGCTAAATGATTCACCTAAACTTTCAAATCGAGATTTGGTAGAGATTTAATGATGGTTCTCACGGTTCTCATTATCTTAGTGGTTCTCACCGGATCCTGGCCATATATATATATATATATATATATATATATATATATATATATATATATATATATATATATATATATATATATATATATATATATATATATATATATATATATATATATATATATATATATATACATACATACATACACACACACGCATGAAGATAAAGTATATTTAGTATTGTACATAGTTATAAATTAGAAAATTTAATTTGAAAATTATAAACGAGCTCATATGAGCTTTTTTCTAAAGCCATACCGAGCTTAAGCTATGGTCTAATTTTATTAAAATCAACTCCAATGTTTTAACTTGGGGACTTACTTACAATTTCTTAAAATTATAAGCTTATAATTTAACCATTGGAGTTATCTACATAGATTAACTAAGTTTGAGCTAGTTGCTCCATGAAACTATTAACTTACATGAACTCATAAGAAGGAAGCAACCTATTAGAAAATCGTGGTCCTATTTTTAAAGTTTTGAACTTATGCTAAGGAAAATGAGAATTACATAAGTAAATAGGAAAATATGAATATCATCATAATAGTGTAATTCTTCATTTATCTTTGAGTCTACTACTGATTGAATGAACAATTAATAGAAGTGATTATTAAGCAATTTTTTAGTTACGTTTACAAAAAGATAGTTTTGTGGAGATGTAAATTGATTTGGAAAATTAAGTACGTGTTAGGTTGTTCTTCATAGATCATGAGAGTTGAAAAATCCCATAAATTACAAAATAGGGACTTGTTTGTTTGTCCATTTTTGAGAAAAATGTAGGAGTTCAATATTACTAGGAGTTTCCAACTCTTTTATAATGGAGGATAATGAGAATCGTATAATGTGAGCAATGTAATTGATGTATATTCATTCGAGTTGTTCTCCTTATACCATATGTTATTCTATATATAATACATAGAGAATCACGTATTGACGGAAAGGATAATTACAACAGCTATAATATTTATGGAATAGGAATGGAATGATTTGTGGCCTTGATTGTGATAAATGGCCAACGGCTCTATGGCTTGTGCTGAGCAACGACTCTATTACCCCCTCCTCTTCCCTTTTCAAGTTGGAGCGTGGAGAGTTGAGACGTTCAACTTGGAGAGAAGATCATCAAATGTAGTACGCCCAAGAGCTTGAGTGAGAATATCCGCTAGTTGATATTTCGTGTGGACGTAACTTGTAGATACAGTGTCTTGTAAAATCTCGTCCCGAACAAAGTGACAATCAACTTCAAATGTGTTTAGTGCGTTCATGGGACACGGGATTTCGAGCAATGTGGATGGCGGATTGGCTGTCGCTGAAGAGACGAATAGGAAAGTTGTTATTGAGACCGTGGAAACGAATGAGGCCTTTACGCCATTTGAGCTCACAGGTCGTATGTGCCATGGCACGGTATATGGCTTCAGCGGATGAGCGGGATACGACTGTTTGCTTCTTGGTTTTCCAAGATATAGGTGAGGACCCCAAGAACACAAGGTAGGCAGAGAGTGACCGCCGTGTTGTGAGACAGCTTGCATAATCGGCATCGCAATAAGCATGTAGTCGGAGAATTCGAATGGAGTAATATCCCTTGGCCAGGGCTGCTTTTAATATGACGCACCACTTGGAGTGCAGCTTGCCAATGATCGAGTCGGGGTGCATGCATAAATTGGGCTAGTATGAGGATGGTGTAAGTAAGTTCCGGTCGAGTGATTGTGAGGTAATTAAGACGTCCCACAAGTCGTCGATAAGGTTGAGGATCCATTATAAGGTTGGAAGTGGAGATGGCCTGGTGATGATTAGCATCCATTGGAACAAGTGCTGGTTTAGAACCCAGGAGCCCTGTAGAAGCGAGGCAGGTACAGGAATGACGAGACGCCATAAAGCTCAAGATTGACGCTTTAGAGAAAAATAACACATGGACTCTTGAGCATCTCCTACCAAATAAAAAGGCAATTAGATCGAAATGGGTTTAAAAAATAAAATATAATGCCGATGGAACCATCGAATGTTACAAAGCTCGCTTGGTGGTAATGGGAAATCGACAAGTAGATCGAAGGAGTTGACTATAATGAAACCTTCGCACCTACGGTGAAACTCGTTACCATCCGAACTCTGATTGCCATTGTTGCGGCCAAGCATTGGGAATCACACCAAATGGATGTTCACAATGTCTTTCTACATGGCGACCTTCAAGAAGAAGTCTATATGAAGCCGCCCCCTAGTTTTAATTCGAGCACTGATGGGAACCTATGCCGTCTTCGAAAATCATTATACGGTCTTCGTCAAGCGCCCCATTGTTGGTATGCCAAACTCGCCACCGCTCTTATAAATTATGGTTTTAAACAATTCCGATCCCATACGACTACTGCTTATTTTCCATGACAACGAATGACACCGAAGTTCACGTTCTCGTCTACGTGGATGACCTCGCCATTTGTGGCAATAACACCGACGTCATTCATCGCTTCAAAGAGGATCTTAATACATGCTTTCATATGAAAGACTTGGTCCTCTAAAATATTTCTTGGGTCTCGAGATTGCTCGCAATAAAACAGGGATATTTATTTCCCAACGCAAATATGCATTGGAGAAAACTTCGTATAATCAACAAAATGTGAAGTAGGATACCTTGTACCATGAGACGATGTTTCTGGAGCGAGTAGATGCGTCAAGGGGCGTATCGGGGGTCGAATGAAACCCTTAAGGCATGAGTTTGGAAACTTGGTGCGGTGTCCTTTGCCTAATGCTCAGTCATCGTGGGCCACGGAGGAATTGCTCGTGTTTTTTAAGGTGTTATCATGAGAGGAGGTTTCGTTGGTAGTGGTTGATGGTGTTTCATGAGTGTGGGTGTAACACCCCCATACACCAAGTGCCTTACCAGGACCACCTAATGCATGGGAATGCTATCATCTCGGTTACCCGAGGCAATGTATATCAAATAGACCATAAAAGAACGTACTTTAATAGATAAGTTTAAGTGATTACATATCAGAAGCAACTGTAATGTAAAGTACAACTGTTCTAAAACCAAACTACAACTAAAGCAACAAAAGTATTAAGACAACACAGCGGAAGACTACTATCAGACTTGTGGCAACTCCATCCCCAGCTAATCCCGCGCTCATCCATAGTATACCTGTTAGACAACTGTTCAGCATCCCCGAATGGATCACCACAGTTTTTAAAACATTTAAACGGGGTCAGTTACTAATTACACAAAAACAATACAACAGAAACAATACAACAATCACCCAATCTCCATCATAACTCCACACACCTGACTACACACTTTAGTGTGTAGTCCTGCCAGAATACCCATCTCAACAAGTATTCGACACTGCCAGCGGGGGACCGCAGCCGTTCCCACCTAAGCCCCGCTCATCTCATCCCAGCGATAACCCATTTTCCCTAATGTGCACATCCCCTCTGTGGCGGGTTCCACAGAGGGCAAATCAAGGGCGTGAAGCCACTCCCGCAAGTGACTTCACACAGCCGAGGACGCACCTCGAGAACCACAGATAAATAATCACAACCAACTACAAAATCACAATAATCAATTATAATACGATATAGACAAATGTTATTAATCAACAACCACCAACAATCAATCAACCAACACATATGTAACCAATAACTGAGTAGAAAATCCTACCTGGAAAAGTAATCACCAATACCGTCACAATAGCGAATCAGCAAGATTCCTCTACGAAATCACCTCCTATCAAATATACAATCATACAATCACCATCTAGTATCAAAATACTCCCAAACCCCCAAATTATCCAATTAGGGTTTCACCCAAAATCAACGCAACGATATAAAAACTATACAAGGATCTTACCCTCGAAACGACGAACTCAACGGCGTAAAGACGTGACGATCCGACAACCTTAGCCTTTGGGATTTGAAAGTAACGCGACGACGGAGACAACGTAACTTATTTTCTCTTTGAAAGGTTTTTAGAAAAAGTACAAGTGATGAATAAAGTGACAGAAACCTTTAAATATGAATCACGCGTTATTAACAAATCCCGTCAAAAGCAACCCGTAAAAGTAACTTACTCGATCGAATGACCCTTACTCGATCGAGTGTCACACATAATCGATCGAGTACCCATCAGGCAGACTACTGTTTCGTATCCAAACATACTTACTCGACATATTAAGCCCCACTCAATAGAGTACCCAAAGACATAGAAAACCGTAGTATTACAGTCTTCCCTCCTTAAAAGAAATTTCGTCCCTGACGTTCAACCCATACTCAAAAACAAACATACTAATTCGATCAAGACACAACAACGCAACTAAGAACTCAAAACAAAACCCCAACCTATAAAACATGAACTCTTAACACCAACTCCACCAACTATGCCTACCTCCACAAAATGGCAAATGATATTGTATCCACCACATTATAGTCTCTCGACACTAACTCCATTCACTTCAAAATACCATCCACAAACGCCGCTAGGTTCGTCTCACTAACATATTATCCACTAGAAAACCCAATATCAAGACAATCCACCAAGCAAGGTCTACCACCAAATGGAATGTTACATTCTACCACCCTTAAAAAGAACTTCGTCCTCGAAGTTTACTCACACTCATAAACATCATCATCCAACTGTCAACACTATCGAACTCATAAACATCATCATCCAACTGTCAACACTATCAAAGTATTCTCCCATTTCTAAGCATCGCACCACTATAAGCACGGTCATGACCGTTAATAATATCAACCACAACACAAATCCATCCTTTATTCTACACCAAAGCTCAAACTCCCAATTATACCGCAACATGTACAACCATCAAGTTCTCTTTGTCGCATCCTACTCCTCTTAATATAAGAGTTACGTCCTCGTAACTCACTAATACTAGATCCTTTGCTATACTTCCCAAAATTCGCATTACCACCGCATGTCAAAGATAACCGACTATAACCTCAACACCTACAACCATTCCTATATCCAGGTCTCACTTCCTCTAACAGCCCACATTCCTCAATTCATACTGCACTCCATCTAATCTATACCATAAATTCCTCAGCAAAATCACCACACCAACTCTTCAATATTACCGCAAAACGACATACTCCTCTATACATGCGTTTATCTCCATAATCATAATTCACAATCCATAATTGTTACACACGCTCTTACTAGATCCTCAAGCTCTCCCTTTTATTACCACAACTTATCCACAACTAAACATGATACTAATTTCCAACACCCTATACTCACTGTCCCAATAAAAGATTATGAACCATCTGCAGCTTCCAAATTAGTACAACACACGTTCCACAAATCACTTGCCATTACTATGTCAACCAATGCTTCCTCTAAAAGAAGATCAAAAGTACTCTAACAACCTCTCGCAACTGTGTCCCATAAACAGGATATCATTATACCATAACAACAACGGAAACATACACAACTCTCTTCCATATCACACTCTACCCTCACTCCCAAGCTGAAACTGGTAACAAACATCAATAAACAAAATAACCGTCTACCTGTCCAAATCGAAACTCGCAGGAAACTGCAATAAACAAAACAACAATCTATGTATTACTGGTATGTACTTTCGAAAACTCGTATCGTAATCATCCCGCCTACTCCACCACAACCGATGACTGCATCGCAACTCCGCCACCAACAGTCGCACCGCAGCGCGAAAATACCCGCATCACAACACAAAGTACCGTGCCCGGATCACCACCCGAGGCACAACAATCACATCGATAGCCATCACAACTTATACAATCCCATAAACACTGACTTAGTATAACTTCCCGGACAAGAAAACTTACTCAAAACCGCTTTACTAGATCACAACGCAACATATTACACGGAATAAACAAATAAGAACCTCACGAATATCATCCATACCATTACACTGAATAAACATATATCATGAATACACATACAAGTATAACTAGCCATACCAGATCACTCAAATATTACAGAATATTCAGATAACAACTTTATAACTATTACACCATACCACTTATCGTGAGGTCAGAACCTCACTCAAATATTTATACATATCATAGACCCGTAATCACATCCAACTAGTCAATCCTGATCACGTAAGTTACCACTTGTTAAAGGTTATCTCTCGCCCGAGCTTAACTCGCGTGCCCTTCATAACACATTCTCCCATTCGCATAACTATCACCTCCTGACAAATGTAACCATACCATTAATACCCAACTACTAGCAACCGCCTCCTATAACCACATCGTATATTCCTTCACAACCATACATACCAATCCGGCCTCTAAAAAATCAACCTCTTTAGAATGGCTATCTTTCCTACTTATCATCATCCTTAACCACTAGTGACAACACCACCACCGTTTGTATAACAAATCTCTTATACTCATCTCTAAATATCACGATTCCTTTCCCATCTTCGGTTAACATCCCAAATATCGAACATCAAATCTATCAACAAAATTTGCCTGAACACTCATTCCAATTCTATCCGTAATTGTATCGTCTCCTAACTCCCCACCAAAATCTCATATCGTGTCAATACTTTACCAACTTTTACTCTCCTTAATTCCTTAAAACTCATGGCTAACATGCTGTTCTGAAACTCCTATATAACCATTAACTCACATCCTCTCATGATGCAATCACACATTTACATGATTCCTTACTTTCATGTTCCTTAACTCTGGTCGACGTTTTCTCAGCTTACTTTCATCCTTCTCTTCCCTTTATTGTAATACTACGGATTTTCTAAGCTTTTACTCGGCCGAGTATGGTCTACTCGGCCGAGTAAGGGGTGTCGTGTATCCTGGACAGCTTACTGCCTAGGAATACTCGGCCGAGTATATGGAATACTCGACTGAGGCCGAGTATTCTCTATACTCAACCGAGTATCCAGTCTGACGGATGTTATTTCCGCGGTTTGATTTAGAGATGATTAGAGTTATATAAAACGTGTTAACCAGTTTCTAATCACTTTTTACAAAACCTAAACATTTCAACGACGCTCTAATCCTCTCCAAATCTCTCCCTGGTGTGTGTGATTGTTAGCAAGTTTCTTTATCTTTTGTTCTATCGTTGGTGTCGGTAAGTCCTTGATTTTATTAGTTCTTTGATTATCTTTTAGGGTTTACTTTGATTTATGAATTGGGGGAAAAGGGTGATGCATGTGGTAATTGGAATTTATGTGATTATTGATAGGTGAAGAATTCGTAGAGGAGCCTTTCTAGATTGCCTTGCTTGTGTCTCTTTGCAGTTGTGCTAAGGTAGAGTTTCCCTACTCGGTTTACTGTTTAATCATTATAAGTGTATGTTGTATTGTTGTACGATTGTTTATCTCTTGATCGTTGGTGTGTTGGAGTTGATGTTGGTGATGTGATGGTTGTTAATGATGTTCGTGAGGCACATCCTCGGTTAAGTGAAGTCACTTGCGGGAGTGGCTTCACGCCCTACTTTCGCCCTCTATGGAACGCGCCACAGGAAGGGATGTGCACATTAATGAACAGGATTATTGCTTGTTGATGAGTGGGGCTTAGGTAGGGATTGGCTGCGCTCCCCCACTGACGATGAGGATTACCTGTTGCAATGGGTAATCCGGCAGGGCTACACACTTTGGTGTGTAGTCGGTTACTGCGTGAGATCGGGAGTTTGGAGGTGGATGATGATCAGCTGGTTGCCTTTTGTACTTGTCTTACTTTGATTATTCAGTAACTGACCCCGTTGTTGTTTCATAAAATCTGTGGTGCCATTTGGGGATGGTGAGCAGATTGTGACAGGTGATGAAGTTCTTTAGCTATGGGGCAGTCATGGGGAGTCATCACTCAAGTCTAGCTTCCGCCGTTAAGAGACTTAGCTTTCATTTCTAGTTGTTAAACTTTCACTGTTGTACTTTGGTTTTGGTTTTGGAGAATATGTAAACTTTAATCATTTATACTTTATTAATTGTATTTGGATTGTTAACTTTGATCTACTGACCTCGGGCAACCGAAATGGTGACGGTCTCTCATGCTAGGGTGGTCTTGGTAAGGCACCTTGGTATGTGGGGGTGTCACAAAGTGGTATCAGAGCAACGATTCTGGCACCTAAACTAATGAACTCAATGAACTTAGGGAGTCTAAATAAAATGAACCCGGGGTGAGTTGTTTGGAGCTACCGCAAAGACTTGGGAGATGTCCCGAAGTCGCATTGAGGCCCTTACGATCTCAAGCCCGTCACATGAGGGAAACTGTTGTATGTTGAGTCATGTGTGTGTAGAACTTGTAACTTGAATCTTGTGTATGGTTGGATGAAATGATGAAAGAAGTGGAACGTGATAGTAGTTGAAAGATGTATCAAGAATTTGTTGATGTTAAACTTTGAGTATGGAACATGTTGGCATGTTAAGTGTTTATTATGTGGCTTTCCAAAGGGTAGTGACATATCATATATATCTTGGTTGAAAAGCATGTGTGAAGTATGTTTATGTTAGTAATAGCTCATTTTTAGCATGACTCGGCCGAGCAGGGAGGGTACTCGACCGAGTAGGGGTACTCGGCCGAGTAACAGGCACTCGACCGAGTGTTGTTTGAGGTGTACGAAACAGTAGCTTCTGCTTGTGAATACTCGACCGAGTAGTAGATCATACTCGACCGAGTAGAGCATACTCGACCGAGTATCATACATACTCGGCCGAGTATCACACACACTCGACTAAGTATGTTTTTTGTGTTTCTGACGTTGGCTACTGGAGTGGACTACTCGACCGAGTATCTCACCATACACGGCCGAGTGCTTCTCTGGCGGAGGGTCATGTTTATTTTGAGCCGTAGGCTTTGTGCTTACGTTTCCTTGCTTCTTATCAGCTCAAAATGCCGCCAAAGAGGTCAGCCGCGTATGTTCAAGCATCCGAGATGACCACAGATGAGGTAGCTCGTATGATCGAGCAGCAGGATGCACTCCTTGAAGCTCTTAAGAATATGGGTAAGGGGGCTGAGAAACCGGTGGATGCTACCCACCTGAGCACTATCATCGCCCGCTTCAACCCATCAACTTATGAGGGCACACGGGAACCCAAGCTGCTCGATAACTGGCACCGTGAGATGGAGAGTCTCCTGAAGTGGTGAAGTGTCCCCTGGAGTTAGCTGTTGAGCAGGTAGTGTACTACCTGAGGGGTGAGGCTGCAGTGTGGTGGCAGAATGTAAAGGAAGATGCCAGAGCTTACTACAAGGATGAGGGGCTCGGTGTTATACCGTGGTCGGGTTTGAAGAGCGCTATGAGGAAACAGTTTGTGCCGGAACACATCTGTCATAAGATGAGATCCGAGTTCGATTCCTTTACCATGACTAACGACATGACGGTCATAGAGTACTATCACCGCTTCCTGGAGTTATCTTGCTATACGGAAGACATGCAGTTAGGGCAAAGGGGTTTAGCTCTTCATTTTGAGAGGGGTTTGGCACCCAAGATCATGAACCGGTTACCAGCTGGGGTTATCACCGATCTGAAGGATGTGGACTTAAGGGCTGGGCAAGTGGAGAGGTTAGTGGACCTATTCAAGGAAGCTACGGAAAGGACCGCCACTGAGAAGAGGAAAGCAGAGAGTGGGGGTAGCAACCGGTCGGGCCACAAGAAGGGCAACTTTGGCTAGTCAAGCGTTTTTTCAGGACGAGCTGGGTTCTCTGGAGGATCGTGAGCATGGGGTAGGGGTGGTGGACGGATTGTGAGTGACAAATCCAATCTTACTTGCTTCAACTGAGGGGGAATAGGCCACAAGAGGTATGACTGTACTAGTGCCAGAGCTGGAGGAACGTCGGGGGCTTACCAGAGAAGTTTCTCACAGGGTCCGAGTCAGAGTTTTGCCAGCAACATGCCATCTGGGTCGTGGGGTAACCGTGGAGGGCAGAAAAACAATGGCGGCTTCAACCGCAACAGTGGAGGATCTTATCAGCGCCCGAACAACAGTGTGACTAAGAACTCGGCAGCTAAGCCGAGTACTTCTAACACCTCGTTCCAGGGTGGAGGTCATAAAAGCAGTGGAAAGCTCTTCATGATGGATAAATAGGAAGCTGAGAATGATGCCCATGTAGTTTTCGGTACCTTTCTTGTTCATAATACACCGTCTTTTGTTTTATTTGACTCTGGGCAACACACTCCTTTGTGTCTAGAGGCCATGCTTTGTCTATGGGTTTGGGGGAGTTTGATCTTGTAAAGGATGATGTATTTATACCTTCTGGGGAGTCGGTGTCATGTGTCAAGTTGTATAGGGATGTGTCCATGTTGGTTGGAGGGGTAGACTTACCGGTCAACTTGCTAGAGTTTCCTATGGATGGGTTTGAGGTCATCGTCGGGATGGATTAGTTGGGTAAGTATGACGCTAAGATAGATTGCCGACAAAAGAAAGTGTTTTTAAAGGGTCCTAAGGGTGTCTTATAAGGGGTTTTTTGTGAGGCCTAAGTATAAGTTCATTGCGGTAATGACCTTAAAGTCATGTTTGAGGAAGAAGTGTCCCTTGATTCTTTGCCAAGTGAGAGATCGGCGCGTGGAACAGCTGACAGCTTCTGGTATACATGTGGTGGGAGAGTTTAGTGATGTCTTTCTAGATGAGATACCGGGGTTGCCACCAAAGAGGTATATCGACTTCAATGTGGAGCTTAAACCGGGAACAAGTCCTATATCTAAAGCACCATATCGTATGGCACCTAAAGAACTGGAAGAGTTGAAGAAACAGTTACATGATCTGTTAGACAAGTGGTATATCCGGCCTAGTGTGTCACCATGGGGAGAACCAATGTTGTTTGTGAAGAAGAAAGATGGGAGCATGAGGCTATGCATCGACTATAGGGAGCTGAATCGTGTCACGGTGAAGAACAAGTATCCTTTGCCTAGGATTGATGATCTGTTTGACCAGCTGAGTGGCGCAGGGGTGTTCTCTAAGATCGATCTGAGGTCAGGTTATCACAAGTTGAGGATAGCAGATGAGGATATTCCCAAGACAGCTTTCCGGTCCCGTTATGGTCACTATGAGTATGTAGTGATGCCTTTTGGTTTGACGAATGCACCAGCAGCTTTCATGGATCTGATGAACCGGATTTTTAGTCCGTTCTTGGACAGGTTTGTGGTCGTCTTCATTGATGACATCTTAGTCTACTCTAAGACTAAGGAAGAGCATGGGGAGCACTTGAGGTTAGTTTTGCAGACCTTACGAGACAATCAACTATATGCCAAGCTATCTAAGTGTGAGTTTTGGTTAGAGGAAGTGGCTTTTATGGGTCATGTGATATCCAAAAAGGGTGTGTCCGTGGATCCTGGCAAGATAGAGGCAGTGACCAAGTGGGAATCACCGAAGAATGTTGCTGAGATTCGGAGTTTCTTGGGTCTATCTGGTTACTACAGGAGGTTCGTGAAGGACTTTTCTACGATAGCACAGCCTATGACCGCTTTGATGAGGAAAGATACCATATTTCGATGGGATGAGAGTTGTGAGACAGCGTTCCAGACCTTAAAGGAGCGTTTGACCACGGCTCCTATCCTAGCTTTACCAGAG
The DNA here is from genome assembly GCF_048544455.1 of Silene latifolia. NCBI lineage: Eukaryota > Viridiplantae > Streptophyta > Magnoliopsida > Caryophyllales > Caryophyllaceae > Silene > Silene latifolia. The sequence continues at coordinate 20,436,025 of NC_133537.1, read as the reverse complement.
GGTTGTGAGAACTTTGACGTATATACTGATGCTTCAAAGAATAGGTTGGGATGTGTTCTGATGCAGAATGGGAAGGTTATAGCTTATGGGTCAAGGCAGCTGAAGCCATATGAGGAGAACTATCCCACTCATGATTTAGAACTGGATGCAGTTGTCTTTGCTCTTAAGATTTGGAGGCACTATCTCTACGGGGCAACCTTTAAGGTGTTTTCAGATCATAAGAGTCTGAAATATATCTACACTCAGAGAGAGCTTAATTATACCCTCGTTTCAGTACCAAGAATAAATACCTAAGTACTACCAACAGAAGTCAGCGGTAAGTAGGGTCGATCTCCACAAGGAGGCGGTCACTATCTACTTGTTAATTCTAGTCTGTCTACGGTCACAATTGGGGGTTTTGTAATTTGTTTTCTAAACTAATCAAGATTAAAGGCAAGAGAATTAAGGATAAGAGGGATTAACAAGAAAGAGAGAAAACGAGGATTGTCATGTCATCAATGAATATCGGATAACTGTTGCTAAGGTTACAGATCGGTCGCGTGTGTCGGTCTAAGGGGCAACGAATATCTCCTCCCGGTCTCAATTCGCCCTAAAATACTATTAGCTTAGCTTCCGCCCTCAATAAAGCATCCTATTGTTCACGGCGGGTCTCACCCCTTCCAACCTTCCGGTCTAAGTTAAGGCTTACCAAGATTAATTAAGCTAAATGCATCGATTCAAGTAGCTAGTTACAGTTAATTGCAGTGATTAACAACATAGACATAACAACAACGAAAGATCCGTAACCTAATTAGCAACTAACAACAGTTCATCGAATCCCCTAAATCCTAGCGATTAAATTAGCTAGACATAAATAAGAAAAGAGCAAGTATAAGGGATAGAGGAATAATAATCATCACAAACTAAGAAGAGAATAAAAGAAAGAGAAAGAGTAAAAGGGAGAATTACAGATTAAGAGATCCGGAAAAGAGAGCAGAACAATCGAACAGTAACCAGAGGTAAAACAAGAGAGAAAAAGAGAAAAGAAGAGTGTTTTGACCTAATGACGTCTTTCCTATTTATAGGAAAGACAATTATTAACCTAAATGATATTAAAACCTTGTGGCAGATAGAAGTACTCGATCGAGTGGTTTAAAACCTCTCTATCGAGTAATTTATAGCAAAACCTCTCGATCGAGTAGAAAACATACTTGATCGAACACTATCGTCAAGTATACCCAACCTTTATGGCTAAGACATGGAAACTTGATCTCGCGTCCATTAACCTACCTTTATGTGCTCAGGCTACATCAAGCCATGAGACTCCATTTCCAAGCCATATTACAAGCCATAATCCCATCAAGCCTCAACTCCACAAAATCAAGCTCTAGAGATTTGTTCATCAAAGCCTTTTATTTCCGAGCTCCACATTCCAAATATCCAATTCGCTTTACCTTGACCCAGACACGGAGTCTTCAATACTTTACTACTCAAAACGGGACATACCCAATTCATCCGTAGAGTCCACTTTTAGGTGTGCTCACACGACAAGGAAATTTTTTACAAACTTAATTATAACTCTTTGTGATCAGAGGGAGTTATCTGAAATCGATTCTTCGAGTCACCAAAGGAATATACCCTCCTGACCCATGCACTTTAAGGCCCTGACAACATAGCTTAGGCACACACCGGAACTACGAGCATGGTTTGATTTCACCTCTTCAGGTGAATACGTAGGCAGTACTTTCTTACACAAGAGGGATACAACCACAACACCCAAACAAAATTAACCAAACCTCAGAACTACGATCTGGTTTGATTTCACTTCACGTGAATACGTAGGTAGTCCTCATGGACACAACCACCTCAACCATCAAACCTTCCAACCTCAAATACCATCCCTTTCCATTTCATAACCTTTCAACCACAATTTCCATTTCTACCTCTTTACTGGAGGTCCTTTTTGTCGCCCAGTCTCCTTTTTAGCAAATTTCAGAGTCATCTTCTCGTCCTGGGGGCTTCTCTTCCGAGATACCACCCTTCCTTTATTCGTCTCTCATTTGAGTCAAGCTAGTGCTCGGTCTGGACAATGACAAAGGTCTTAGATCTATTCTCCAAGTTATCGTGCCTCAAGAGGGGTCTCTGTTACAGCAAACGACGGCGAAAGACATCCAAGTAGACAGCTGATCCATGGCTCATGCCTTGCCTTAATATGTCACCATTATCATTATTGCAATTATTCTACCTTTTGGAACTGATACGCATTGTCACCCACACTTGGCTAGGGGTGTGCATACTTAGGCAAAGTTTGTTAAAGTCATCCCTTGTGTCGCATCAAATCTAAGTCAGTGTTACTTCAGTCTATCGTCTTGCATCCTAGTGAGTCGATGTCGTGTCAAGTCCTGTGACTAAAGCCCATTGAATGTGCATAACACATTACAAACAACAATTTTTCTTTGAGCAAGTTTTAAATAACTTTTATAAAGAAACAAATTTTGCAAAACCTATGTACTTCCTCATTTGAGGTCCATGTGTTAATTGTTTATGTGCTTATATGCTATGTGCTAATTTCCTATTAGATTGCGTCCTTGTGTTGCTACTAACCATGCAAGTAAGTATCAGAAGTAGTGCTCGCTCCAACTGGGGGCTTCGCTCAAGTATACATTCTTCCCATGCATGACGATCAAGATATTCCTAAATTGTCAATATATTCCCCAGCGAGAGTTCATGACAGCCGATTGCACTTCTCGAGAGACGGAGTTTGTTTGAAAGCAGATACAAGCAGATTTCCCAGAAATGATTCAATCCAGACAGAGTCATTCCCAAGCAAGAGTTCGCTTGAGACCGACGCAAGCAGATTCCCCAGCAGTTTCTAGCGACGTCCTGCTACCCTCAATATTATTGTTTCCTCACGGAGTTCGGCAAAGGTGTCGTTCTCCAGAAGTTCCCAAACCAGCGCCTCCTTCCTTAGGTTCGTAAACCCAAAGTTAGGTTTCTTACCCCCTAGATTCTTAGATCCCAAAATGGCTTCCTTTAGGTTCATAAGCCTTTAAGCTCCCACACCAACGTCCTTAGGTTCATAAACCCATAAATTCTATTGGAGTTCTCATACCTCAGAAATCTTAAACGCACGCGTTTAAAACAAGAATTAGTAACCCAGTATTTCCTAAACTTAACCCTAGAATCCCAATTCCTCTTAGGTTCATAAGCCTTTAAAGTTCCTATACAAGCCGTCCTTTTAGGTTCGTACACCCAGGTTCATACGCCTAGCTCTTTAGGTTCCCAAACTCCCTAGAGCTCATACGCCTCTACCTCTAGGATCATAATCCTTTAGGATCACCTTTTCTTAGAGTTCCTACAACCAAACTTTGGTAACCCCTTAGGTTGAATTTATATTTGGCCTCCTTCCCGTCGATGTTTTCCTTTAGGGCCCCACACTCTGGCACAATCTTTACATATCTATTAGGTCTTAACCTTAGCTCCTACGCAACTCCGGAAACATCTCAAGAAAGAAGTCTCACGTATGGTTTCTTCTTATGGCTAGCGAGCTTCCTTACGTAGTCCAATGGACTTTAAACAACCCTCCCCGATAGTTTACAGACTCTAAAATGTTCCCGACGACAGGTCCTTGGCTCAGACCCTTTGAGCCGCCTTGCGTCGTCATAGTCGTCAGGTTGTAATCTTCGATTGACCTGATGGCTATACTTTGACTTTCGTCTTATCCAAGCCTCAGTCAAAGTGGGGGCTCTATAGATACCTCATTTCTGCACCTCCCGCAAGCCAAGCGGTGATGATTGGGCCGCATGTTTGGTACACGGAACGATTTATGACAGTTCATAAGTTTATCGTCAAGTGATAGCTCAAATACTTGTGTCTACCCCTTGATTGTCATTTACGCGCCGATACAGTCGTTTTGACAGTAATTAGAGTTCATTTGGACTCCGGGTCAAAAACCGCTTCATTTTCTAATAAACCGTTTTAAAATGCCGAGTCAGAATGTTCTGGAATATTCCGGATATTTTGGCAAAATATATCCCGAAATCTTATTTTAAAGAATAAGGAAGTTGAGATTTACCGCAATTCCATAAAAGAAACGCGGAAATCTTTCTTCCGCAGGAGGAAACCTCTGGGGAAAGGACGCAGCACCTGCTGCGCCTCTTCGAAAGATCGCAGTAGCTGTTGCGCCTCTTCCCCAGCCCTTTTCTGCGTATTTTCAGATCTTTTCGAGATTTGTTTCCAAAGTTTCAGTCATACCATAATTCCTCCGTGTGATTAGTATAAATAGGGACCTTCGTTCCTCATATTTCTCATGCGAGTGTCCGCCCTTCTCTTCTCCCTTTGCATTCTAAGACCGCGCTCCAAGCTTATTGACGTCTACGTGCTTGATCAATCGACCACGTAAGCTCGAATCCTTCTGAGTACCAGTCACGTTGCATGACCGACCAATTTGACCAACTCCACCTCAATTAATCAATCAACTTAATTTAAATCCTCTCACGAGGGCACTTTCATCATACATTCGAGTCGAGCAATCACTAAACGTTAACTTAGTTAATCTCGTTTCGTCAAACATGTAAGTCTGAGGGTGTAAATCCCATCTTTTATTATTGTATTTTATTTTTTTTGTACCAATTAATGTAAGGTTTACGTCAAAAGTATGCTTAAAACCGATTTCTAAAACCCTTTTGTTAAATTGTTTTGCGGATTAACAGAAGACAGACGTCGAGAAGAAACACAGCAACTGCTGCGCCTCTTCCTGAGGCTGCCGCAGTCCCTTTTGTCTCAATCTCTTGTTTTTCTTTCTTTCGTTCATATAATAATTATAACACATATTCATAATAATTTATCACCTTTAAATCCGACTTAAATCCCTTATAGTCAATATTTGCGGGTTTTCGTCATCAAATCAAACCCGGATTTTGGAGATTCGATTTGTTCATATCAAATCTATGGAATTCGACTTTTGTATATATTTTCATCTGTTCATCACGACTTTCTTAATAGTCTACCTAAACAACCCTAATTAATTAGTAATTAATTTCCAATTAATCTTTAGTTCGCTTATAACCCACTCTAATTAGTTTTAATTCGTTTTTACCGCTTTTATGACCAATTTCATAAGTAAATAACCTGTTAAATCACTTTCATCTGAGTCAAATATCAATAATCAATCACAAACACACCAACGAACATTAACAACGCGCAGTTCTGACTTCACAACCAGAATTCACCTCAGGAACAGACGCAGTGACCACTGCGCCTCTTCCAAGAGGCGCAGCATTCCGGGTTGAGTTCTGTTTCTGAACTTCCGTTCTTGCCTTGACCTAATTCATTAGTTTACGTATTAATCGATTATTAATCGTAATATCACCTTTAATCTGTCCGTTTTATCCTAATTTATTTTTTCTCTTGTTTTTCTCAAATTATCCGTCTTAAATATATTTTTGACGTAAATCAATTAACCCATTATAATTCATTGTAATTTTTATTTATTGTAATTTTAATTATCGTTGTTTATTTATTGTATTGGATGGTTTATTTAATTGTTTTCACACGTAATTATCCTAAACCTTACTTCAACATTATTAAGTGCTAATTACATGTTCACCGACTTAGTTTAATTCACATGCTAGGATTAAAACGTTGGATGTTGCATTGCATGCATATAATCGACAACATATCAAATACAAACAACTTCCCTAATCATTAGTAGAGGCCGCTATCGAGGCGGGCGGGATTAGTGTTCAGTAAAAGGACTTCCTAATACGTACCCTCACCCCTTACTCCAAATCTCTGTGAACATCCATGTTTATTGGCATCCACGAGAGTCATTCTAGACATAGAATGCTAAGGGTAACAAGTTCTTAGTGTCTATGTCACTACTTTGTATCTTGACATGGTACGACGTATTCGAACGGTTCCAATTTCCCATAAAAATTGGTGGCGACTCCACAAATGCAAATGCTTGTTCCCAAGCGCCATCGTGGCCCATGTCCACAGACCGTAATGACACCTAGATGACAACCAAGGGGTAGACACAAGTGTATGAGTTACCTTTTATTAATCGATTTACAAAACGTCATAAAATCGCGACATATGCTAAACATGCGGCCTAATCATCATTGGGTGTTTGGCGGGAGGTGCATAAATGAGGTATCTACAGAGCCCCCACTTTGAATGAGGCTTGGACAAGGCGAAAGTCAAAGTATATCCCTCAGGTCAATCGAAGATTACAACCTGACGACTATGGCGACGCGAGGCGGCTGGAGGGGTCTGAGCCAAGGACCTGTCGTCGGGAATATTTTAGAATCTGTCAACTTCTGGGGAGGGTTGTTTAAAGTCCATTAGACTACATAAGGAAGCTCGCCAGCCATAAGAAGAAACCATACCTGATATACCCCTGGGTGAAATGGGACTGAAGGCGCTTCGGCAAAACTCTTTGGTCTGAAGATAACTTGGTGTCTGAAAGCATTAAGGGTTATAGGGATTCTGAAGAAACTTCTTAACACTTATGAAGGCTAACTCTGAAGGATATCTCTCTCTAAGGGGAAGGCTGAAGGATAACTCTCTGAAGGACTGAAAGAGGGGATTATCCTGAAAGCTGTCTGAACATATGAAGGGATTGTCCTGAAAGGTGTCTGAAGGAATAAAGGATTATCTAAAGTTATCTGAAGGGAAAAAGGATTCTCTGAGGGCTCATTTGAAGGGTTGTCTGAAAGATTAAGGCAAGTTCCTGAAAGATATGAAGGTTTATCCTAAAAAGGGTTATCTAAAAGAACAAAACTCTCCGGGAATTGTTTCTCTCAAACTCCGTGGGGAAGAATAATATGTTGAGTCAACAACGGTGCGTCCTTGGCACCGCTGAGGAGAAAACAAAGGATCGACAACGATGCATCCTTAGCATCGTTGAGGAAAATAAAGGTGTTTGATTGACAATGGTGCGCCCTTGGCACCGCTGAAGAGAAAAGTCGCTCGGGTCGTCGTAATCGAAATTCCGATAAAGAGGAGAAGCTCATGAACTGTATTTAGTGATCATGAATTCTTGTTGGGGAACACATGATGATTAGGCACATCTTGATTGTCATGGAAGAAACCTTGAGCATATTATGAATACTGCTGGGGAATATCTTGACTGTCGTTGGGGAGAACGAAGACTTGAGCGAAGCCCCCAGTTGGAGCGAGCTATGCTTCCGATACTTACCTGCATGGTTAGTAGCCACACAAGAACTCAATCTAACAGGAAAATAGCACATAAACACATATGCACGTAAGCAATCAGCACATGGACCTCAAATGAGGAAGCACATAGGTTTTGCAAAAGTGGTTTATTTATAAAAGTTGTTTAAAACTTGCTCAAAGAAATTTGTCGTTTGTAATGCATTATGCATATTCAAATGGGCTTTAAACACGTGACTGACGTGGATGCAGACCTTATATGGACGCAAGACGATAGACCGACGTAGCACTGACTTAGGTTTGACTGACGCGACATGGGGATGAATTTGACAGACTTTGCCAAGGTATGCGCAACCCCTAGCCAAGTATGAGTGACAACGCGTATCAGTTCCCAAGGTAGAAGAATTGAAATAATGATGGGGACATATAAAGGCAAGGCATGAGCCGTGGATCAGCTGTCTACTTGGACATCTTTTTCCGCCGCTTGCGTAACGAGACTCCACTTGAGGCACGATAACTTTGAGAATCGATCTAAGACCTTTGTCATTGTCCAGACCGAGCACTAGCTTGACTCTTTGAGACTCGAAGACCAAAAAGGAGGATGAAGGAAGGGTGGTATCTCGGAAGAGAAGCCCCCAGGATGAGAAGATGACCCTAGACTTTGGTGAAAAAAAAAAGACTGTGTGACAAGAAGAAGCCCCCAGTAGAGGTAGAAATGGAAATTGTGGTTAGAAGGTTGAAATTGAGGTTGAAAGTTAATGTTTGAGGTGGTTAATAATTGAGGTCAAAAGTTAAAAGTTGAGACGGTTGTGTCCATGAGGACTGCCTACGTATTCACGTGGAGTGAAATCAAACCAGATCGTAGTTCTGAGGTTTGGTTAATCAGGGCTTTAAAGTGCATGGGTCACGAGGGTATGTTCCTTTGGTGACTCGAAGAATCGATTTGAGATAACTCCCTCTGATCATAGACCAAAGTCGTATAACTAATTTTGTAAAAATTTCCTTGTCGTGTAAGCGCACTCGAAAGTGAACCCTAAGGATGATATGGGTTCGTCCCGTCCTAGGTATCAAAGTATCTGAAGACTCCGTGTCTTGGGTCAAGGTGAAACTGGATTGGATATTTGGAATGTGGGGCTCGGAAATAAGAGGCTTTGATGAGCAAATCTCTGGAGCTTGATTTTGTGGAGTTAAGGCTTGGTGGGATTATGGCTTGTAATATGGCTTGGAAATGGAGTCTCTCGGCTTGATGTAGCCTAAGCACATAAAGGTGGGTTAATTGATGCAGGATCAAGTTTCCATGTCTTGGTCCTAAAGGATAGGTATACTTGACGATAGGGATGTCAATGGATCGGGTTCGGGTCGGGTGAAGCTGCACCCGCATCCATCCATCACATTAAAAACCTCATCCAACCCATCCATCATCCGAGAAACTTATCATCCACCACCCGTCCATCCATCATCCGCGGATGAAACCGGTGGATCGGGTGATAAATGGGTGATGATTTAACTATATTTATAAGCCTAAAAAAGTATTGAATTTTATTTCACCCAAAAATATGTTAGGTAAATTAGTATTAAACTAAGTGCTTTAAACTCTTGTAACTTAATATTTGCCTGAACATATAAAAAGTAAGTAAATTAGTATTGGCTAGCTTAAGTTTTATATAAATATGTAATTCTTTTTTCAAAAAAAGAAGAATATCGGGTGGCGGATGGATGACGGGTTGGATTTAGCTTCATCCATCATCCATCCGTCATCCATTTATTTCATCCATCATCCATTTATTTTGGGTTTTCGTCCGTCCATTTAAATCGGGTGGATAGATATTTAGCGTGTGCGGGTGAGATTGACATCCCTACTTGACGAGCTTGAGAGGATTCTTAATATTCCTAACTATCTCCCTGTAACGGTCTCGAAAAGGACTTAGGATGTGTGAAAGGCTAAGTGAGGAGTGCTAGCTGACCATCTTCATCGATGTCTTTATTCTATATAGACTTCAGCAGTATTTCGTTCAACATTTGATTTCATACTCGTTCTTGATCCAGACTCGGATTCTCGGTCTGGAACATATCTCGGCTTTTGCTTAGATTCTTGATTCAGGTTTTTGAGGATAACTTTGACTTTGGATATTGACATTGACTTGCTTGATTGAGCCTTCTTCTTTTGACTCTTTTGTCTTAGATTACGGGCATAACTGCGGCCTTGGATATTGGCACCAGTTTCTCTTAATTGAGCCTTTGCCTTTGATCATGGCTCGTATCGTCCTATATTTGCTTGCTACCATGGATTTGAGTCAGACTAGCACCTTTGATGTGAAATGGGTTGGTCTTTAGTAACACGGGTTGTTTATTGTGGGGAATGGGCTTGTCTTCCGTCATGGATCGTTAACAGGGAGATGGTCTGGATTCGTCCTAGAATCTCTTGAGATATGCTCGTACTAAACTAGGGTTATAGCAAAGTTTCTATTGCCAGACATGTAATAGGTAAGAAAAATGGACACGGAGTTTCGAGTCCTCTACAACTCGGAATGGAACACCGTTTAAGTATATTCACATCGACTGACATGCGTTGTTCGTTTTAAAATGTCTCAAATCAATTCTTGTTGTCGCAGGAAAAAGGGAAAAGCGACGGATAGAATAGAATATATGGATTGAAAAGTGTATTTTTATTGAAATGAATGATAAATGTATAGACTCGAGAAGACATGTAACTCGTGGGACAGCCCCCAGATTGTCACTAGGAATGGAAATGGACGTAAAGAAAGATACTAGAATAATTATGGGATAGAAAGCCTAGGACTCGGACTCTGACTCGAATTCTGACTCAATCTTAGATCCAGACTCGTAATCATCGGCCCACGTTTGAACATTTTCTTTTCCAGCAACTGGCTTTGGTATCTGACTTTGAGCATTCACCCATTTGATCAACTCATCCTCATCATTGGGAACACTGGAAGGATAACAGTCAAGAAGAGTTTTTTGATAAGTGGTATATCCATGAGGATTGTCTAAGCTGCCTTGTGGGTTAAAGGTTGAGAGGGTACTGACGGAGAGATCAACGTGCTTGAAGACGACGATATCCAAGAAGATCAACGTGCCAAGAAATCCAAGAAGATCTTGGCGAAAGGTGGCACAGGAAGCTTGCCATCCTCGATCATATCCTAGATAGTATGCTTTAGACAAAAGCATTCCTCTGTATCGTGTCCCCTACCTCGATGGTACTGACAATATGAATTGCCCTTCCACCTAGGCAATATCTTTTCAGGGTCTGGGGTTGGACCAATTGGATGAAGTTTTCCCTGTGAAACCAGTCTTTGTAGAGCTACTTCATATGTGGTTCCGAGGTCAATGAATTCCCTATGAGCTCGTCCCGGCTTTCTGGGTGGAGTTTCCAAGAGGTTGACTCCCTTGTTTTCATTGGCCTTCTTAGATGGTTGAGTTGTGTTGAAGCTATGACCTGGCCTTGGGGTATGAGAAGATGGTAAAGGTTTCATCATGACTATCTTGTTTTCCATATTAATGACATGAGCGCTCAAGTCTTTGACGGTGGCCTGAAGCTTAGTGACTGCAGTACTTAGTTCTTTAACGTCGACAGATAAACGTTCTTGAACATTTTCATTGGAAATTGCAGAATTCCTACCGAGAAGATAATAACGCGCGTTACAACTTGATTCGACATGGGATCACGCATACTAAGGCGACAAACAAAGAATATACGACAAGACGAGATGACTAGACTCTTGACTTGTGAATCCAGGAAATGTCGTGAGTGACTTCTCGTGTTTGGACTCACGGTGTTTGACCTTGACCTTAGACTCGAGTGTTGACTTTGACGGAGTGACATTTATGTGGTTGACTTGATTGACAGGATTGATGACACGTGTTGATTCTAAGACGTGTGTTTTAAGATAGACTTGACTCGAGGTTCGGGTATGTGTGTCCCGAATGTGTCATTAGGAGAATTCGAGAGACGGATTTTGGAATGACTCGACGTGTTAGCCTCGAGTGTGTGAGTCGAGGTTTGGAAATGTTTAGATCCTAACTGAATTGGGGGTAGAGGGTCCAAGTGACGGCGTGACGCCTTAGGACTTGACTCGAATTTGAAAAGACCCAAAATGTAAAGGAAGATGGGTTAATAACTCGACAGAGTTCCGACTTAGGCCATAGTTGGTTTGAACTTTGACTCTAACTTAGCCCAATTGAATTTACATATTTACATTTGAAAACACTTTGGTTTAAAACGTTTTTTTTTTATCTTTTTTTTTTGCGCGGGTTTTGAAATGGGTTTGAGGCCCAAAGTTTGACTCGACATTTGGACAGAGTTTCGGCTTATTTTGCGCTGTTTTGAAAATGTTTACATTTTGAAAAGGATTTTATCTTACAAAATTTTGTCATAGTTTTGTTTACAAAAGGTGATCACGTATACGATAAATACATATGGGTATTATAACGGTATGCTGAGTGCATTTAAAGGGTTTTGGCATAAAATGGTGGGTTGCCATACCAAGCAATCAAACCCTGGTCTGTGGAGAGGTCCGTGCCAAACAAGAGTAAGGTCGATTCCTAGTCCATTTCCTCGAGTAGTGAAAGCCCTTGATACAAACAAGAGTATGTACCACGGTATGGGTGACGTCAATCGCTATCCATCTTTAAGCCCAGATAAGAATTTGGACCGTCCAGATGGGACGATTGGTCTAATGGGTTAGGTTGGGCCTAAAAAGGCCGAATAAAACGACCTAAGAAGGTCGAGTGATAAAAACCGACAACTGTCTCATATAAACTATTCCCTAACCTTGTTCAAGTTTCACCCTGGGTAACACGTAAGTGTATCATCCCCAGCGAAGTCGCCAAACTGTGGACACGGGGCCACGGGGGCGCTTGGGAACAAGCGTTGCATTTGTGGAGTCGCCACTAATTTTTATGGGAAATTGGAACCGTTCGAATACCTCGTGTCATGTCAAGACACAAAGTAGTGACATGAACACTAAGAACTCGTTACCCTTAGCATTCTATGTCTAGAAAACTCTCGTGGATGCCAATGAACACGGATGTTCACAGAGATCTGAAGTAAGGGGTGAGGGTACGTATTAGGAAGTCCTTTTACTGAACACCTAATCCCGCCCGCCTCGATAGCGGCCTCTACTAATGATAGGGAAATTATTTATAGTTGATATGTCGTCGATTATATGCATGAAATGCAACATCCAACGTTTTAATCCTAGCATGTGAAGATTAACTAAGTCGGTGAACAAATAATTAGTATTTATTAATGTCGAATTAAGGTTTAAAATTAATTACATTTGAAGAGCAAGTAAATAAATCATCCATGATAAAATACAATAAATAAATAAATTACGATAATTAAAAGTTACAATAAATTACAACGAATTTGATTGATTTACGTCAAAAATATACTTAAGACGGACAATTTGAAGAAAATGAAAGGAAAATAAAACATAGATAGATTAGGAGGTGATATTACGGCTAATAATCGAGTAATTACGTAATTAAGGGATTAGGTCAAAGCAAGAACGGAAGTTCAGGGACATAAATCACCCCGGAACACGCACAGCATTGCTGCGTTCCTTTGAAGAGGCGCAATGGTCACTGCGTCTGTTCCTGAGGTGAGTTCTGGCTGTGAAGTCAGAACTGCGAGTTGTTAATGTTCGTTGGCAATTTTAATGGTTGATTATTGATTTTTGACTCGGATGAAAGTGATTTAGCGTATTGTTAACATGTGAAACCGTCATAAAAGCGATAAAACGAATTAAAACGGGTTAAAACGAATTAAAAACGAATTAAAACGAATTATGTCGAACTAGGTTAAATTATGAAGACGGAAACGAATTGAAAGAACTAGACAAACTGGAAATAAACGGTAAACATATGTACAAAGGTGAATCCCAGAAACTTGATATGGATGAATTGAAAGAACTAGACAAACAAGAAATGGAAGCAAAAGGGACGAACTAACAGAGAACCGAGGAAGAAGAAGAAAAGCAAGAACTGCGACAGCCTCTGGAAGAGGCACAGCCTCTGGAAGAGGCACAGCAGATGCTGCGACTCTTCGAAGAGGCGCAGCAGTTGCTGCATTTCTTCTCGACGTCTGCCCACTGTTAATTCGTAAAAACAGTTTAATGAACGGGTTTTAGAAATCGGTTTTAAGCATACTTTCGACGTAATCTTACATTAATAAGTACAATAAATAAAATACAATAAAAAGATGGGATTTACACCCTCAGACTTACATGTTTGACGAAACGAGATTAACTAAGTTAACGTATAGTGATTGCTTGACTCGAATGTATGTAGGAAGTGCCCTCGTTAGAGGATTTAGATTAAATTGATTGATGTGTAGTGGTCAAATTGGTCGGTCATGCAACGTGACTGGAACTCAGAATGATCTGAGCTTACGTGGTCGATTGATCAAGCACTTTAGCGTTGAAAGCTTAGAGCGTGGTCTTAGAATGCAAAGGGAGAAGAGAAGGGCGGACACTCGCGTGAAAAATATGTGAGGCGAAGGCCTCTATTTATACTAAACATACGGAGGAATTATGGTAAGAGTAGAATACGGAAGGAAAGATCCGGAAAAAACTGACTTAGGTTGAAACACGGAAACTTGGACAAAAAGAAAGGGAGCTGCTTTTTGTCGCCCGTGTTTTACTTACTATCGCCCAAATTTGCCATTGACTTTCCAATTCTACCCTTATTTATCTCATCTTTTGACTTTTTAATCCTATCCCCCCTTAGTAGCCTCCAAACTAAATAACTTAAAAACTCAAATCATAACGGACAATTCACACACGAGAAATGGGGTAAATTAATAAATTCGATGGTACATTTTTTTTCAATTTTCGTTCTTCCTTAGAAAATTAATCATTTCGATCGTACGGAGTAATTGTTTATGCGGATGAATTGTAGATGACGTAAAATTCTGGACTTCTTGGGTAAGTCCTTTCCTTTCCACAAATTCTTGTTTGTGACGGCACATATCCGTCACTCTTGAGTGACGGATACCATTTTACCTCACAAAGTACCCACTTTTTCTCTCTCTGTAACACTATTCATGTGGTCCCCTTTCTCCACTAACCCATTTTGTTACCATTTTAACTCACAAAATATCCGCCACAAATGGTAACCCGTCACAAGGGAGACCAATTATTTCCTTTCATGTAATTATTCCACCATCTAGAACTTGTCTATTCAATAGCATTTCCACCATTACGCACTTGTCTTACTCCAATTCCTTTATTAGTCCCACACCATTTTGCTCAAACATTCTTAAATTCTGAGAACAAAAAAACGACATCCTCCTGGGTTGTTCGTGTCCACATGACGACACAGTACATCCACCTTCAAATCGTGTAGATCACACGACATGTGCACGGCGTCGTCGTGTATTTCACACGCGAGAGGTCCACGGACCTCACGTTTTGTTTACACGACTCATCCATGGCGGTATACATATTATTTAAACGAGAGGTCCATGACGGTGTCATGTACCTTACACGAAGCTCTCGTTTGTTTTCACACTGGCGTGCATCCCTTCACAGCCCCAACACCCGCAACGAAACGATAACTCGAGTCAAATTTTCCATTTCAGAATTCACTCCCTTAATTGTAAACTTTGAGCATTTGAAGTATGGAGTTTACATAATGAATTACGATTAATACAACCACGTTTCCAGATTTTTCAATTGAATAAACATACTTTATTGATTCTATACATAATTATAACAATTCAAGTAAAGGAACTGAAAATTAAAGAGAGTAATTAATTGATGTTTGTGTTGTCGTCGTCCCCGCTGTCAAATGTTTAAGGGAATGTTAAATTGAGAATTCCGGTGAGTGCAGTGAATCGTCATAATGTTTGATAAGGGTCAGGATTAAGATGTTAATGGTAGAAGGATAGTTTCGTAAGGGTGTTAATTGAAGGAGGGTAATTTTGTAATTTATGCGGGCGACATTAGTAATTTTCGGGCGTCAAAAAGAAAAAGTGAAAAGAAATCCCTGAGAAAAGGCGCAGCAGGTGCTGTGTCCCTTAGAAGAGGCGCAACACTTACTGCGTCCTTTCTCGAGTAGGTTCCTCTGCGCGAGAAAATGCGTTTGACAGTCTGTCGTATTTTAGGCATAAGTTTCTCTACAAGACTCGGATTAAGGTGATTTCGGTGGCGTTGGAAAGCTAAGAGAAAGATCTAGAACTTTATTTGAAATAGGCCAGACCCAAAAAATTCGTTATCACCTAGTAAAACGGGCCTAAATGTCGGGTTGTCTAGCTAAATGAAATGCACATTTTGTAATGTAAACTTTAAGTTTAGGCCAAAGAAATTACATGGGACTCAAAATGAGATATGCCCATAACATTTTATGACATCCTAACCTTAGGCAGACAAGCGCATCGCTTTTTTACTCGGGATTTGACTAGGAAATGAAGACGGTTTTTGACCCGGACTCCAAATGAACTCTAATTACTGCCAAAACGACCGTAATGACACCTAGATGACAACCAAAGGGTAGACACAAGTGTATGAGTTAACTTTTATTAACCGATTTATAAAACGTCATAAAATCGCGACATATGCTAAACATGCGGCCCAATCATCACTGGGTATTTGGCGGGAGGTGCAGAAATGAGGTATCTACACATCCTACAACAGATGGTCAGACTAAGAGGACTATCAAGACCTTCGAAGAAATGTTGAGAGCTTGTTCCATGGAGTTCGGTGGAAGTTGGGAGGACAGGCTGGATTTGATCGAGTTCTCATATAATAACAGCTACCATACTAGTATTGGGATGACACCTTTCGAGGCTTTATATGGTAGGAAGTGCCGAAATCCAGTTTGTTGGGATGACAGTGCAAAGGCACTGGTTTTAGGACCATAGATGGTGCAGGATATGGTGGAACAAGTTCGGCTAATTCGTCAAAAGAGGAAAGCAACTTAGGATCGCCAGAAAAGTTATGCTGATTTGCACCGCAGGGGCATCGAGTTCGCAGTGGGTGACAAAGTCCTTTTGAAAGTGTCACCAATGCGAGGGGTAATGAGGTTTGGAAAGAAGGGTAAGTTGAGCCAGAATTTTATCGATCCATATGAGATTTTAGATCGTATAGGTGAGGTGGCTTACAGGTTAGCTTTACCACCAGCGTTGAATCGAGTCCACAGCGTGTTTCATGTTTCACAGCTCCGGAAGTATGTGAGTGACCCGTCACATGTGCTTAAGGTTGAGACCATCGAAATTGATGAGTCTTTATCTTATGTCGAGGTTCCTAAAGAGATCTTAGAATGCAAAGTACGCAAGACAAGGAATGGTGAGACCGTCTTACTCAAGGTGCCTTGGTCTAATCATAATGTGGAAGAGGCCACATGGGAACCCGAGGAGGCTATGAGAGAGCGTTTCCCCACCCTTTTTTATCAGGTATGTTTGGTTACGGAGACGTAACCGTTGTCTTTTAGGGGGGTAGGAGATGGTCGCACGTTTGTTTTTGAGTTAGACTGAGTCGGTTTAGTGATGTTTTATAATGTTTTGGTTTAGTGATGTTTTATGATGCTTTGTGTTAGTTTAGCTATGGTTGGGACGTTTGGTTGGTTGTGTTGGGAGTTTGTTGGTCTTATTTTGTGTGTATAGTGTGAACTTCGGGGACGAAGTTCTTTTTAAGGAGAGAAGACTGTAATACTACGGATTTCCTAAACTTGTACTCGGCCGAGTAAGGGGTGTCGTGTATCCTGGACAGCTTACTGCCCAGGAATACTCGGCCGAGTTTGTGGAATACTCGACCGAGTAGAGGGTACTCGGTCGAGTATACTCTATACTTGATCGAGTATCCGGTCTGACGGGTTTTATTTCCTCGGTTTGATTTAAAGATGATTAGAGTTATATAAAACGCGTTAATTACTTTCTAATCACTTTTTACAAAACATAAACATTTCAACGATGCTCTAATCCTCTCCAAATCTCTCCCTGGTGTGTGTGATTGTTAGCAAGTTTCTTTATCTTTCCTTCTATCGTCGGTGTCGGTAAGTCCTTAATTTCATTAGTTCTTTGATTATCTTTTAGGGTTTACTTTGATTTATGAATTAGGGGAAAAGGGTGATGCATGTGGTAATTGGAGTTTATGTGATTATTGATAGGTGAAGAATTCGTAGAGGAGTCTTTCTAGATTGCCTTACTTGTATCTCTTCGCAGTTGTGCTAAGGTGGGATTTCCCTACTCCGTTTAGTGTTTAATCGTTATAAGTGTATGTTGTATTATTGTACGATTGTTTATCTACTGATCGTTGATGGTGTGTTGGAGTTGATGTTGGTGATGTGATGGTTGTTGATGATGTTCGTGAGGCGCGTCCTCGGCTGAGTGGAGTCACTTGCGGGAGTGGCTTCACGCCCTAGTTTCGCCCTCTGTGGAACCCGCCACAGGATGGGATGTGTACATTAATGAACAGGGTTAACGCTCGTTGATGAGCGGGGCTTAGGTGGGGATTGGCTGCGGCCTCCCACTGGCAGCGAGGATTACCTGTTACGATGGGTAATCTGGCAGGGCTACACACTTTGGTGTATAGTCAGTTACTGTGTGGGATCAGGAGTTTGGAGGTGGGTGATGATCAGTTGGTTTCCTT